>NC_133532.1:5290336-5590336 GCF_048544455.1 Silene latifolia
TAACACATTTTTAACGATAATCCGAGTTTCGACGAATCTTTGGTTTTTGCACACTGCCCCCAAATGTCTTCCGTTGGTGCTCAAACTTTGCATACGCTTTATCGACCCAGGAACTTTCTATGTGATTTCCGGAGAATTTTGTTTCCGAAAAACCGTGTATTATACACTTCAATTTTAGCCGTTCGGAAGGTCGTACAGGACCCTGTTTCTTTTTCTCCATGTTTTTCAATCACGCGTCCGAGCTCATTTCAGGAATTAACCTGTTCGATTTCAGACTCAAATAAAGAGCTTTAACACATTTTTCACGATAATCCGAGATTCGGCGAATGCTGGTTTCTGGGACACCGGCACCCCCAAATGTCTTCCGCTGGTGCTCAAACTTTGCGTCATCGCTTTATCTGACCCGAGGAACTTTCTATGTGATTTCCGGAGAATTTTGTTCTGGAACCCTGGAATCCCGAAAAACCGTGTATTATACACTTCAAATTCAGCCGTTCGGAAGGTCGTGCGGACCCGATTTCTTTTTCTCCCCGTTTTTTCAATCACGCGTCAGGCTCATTTCAAGAATTAAGGCATTCGATTTCAAATTCAAATAACGAGCTTTAACACATTTGTCACGATAATCCGAGTTTGCGAATCGGTTTTTCACACACCACTTCCCAAATGTCTTCCGTTGGTGCTCAAACTTTGCGTGGCCGCTTTATCCGACCCCAGAACTTTCTATGTGATTTAGGAAAATTTTGTTCGGACCCCCGGAATCTCAAAAAACCGTGTATTATAATACACTTCAATTTCAGCCGTTCGGAAGGTCGTACCGGACCCTGTTTCTTTTTCTCCCTGTTTTTCAATCACGCGTCCGAGCTCATTTCAAGAATTAACCTGTTCGATTTCAGCCTCAAATAACGAGCTTTAACACATTTGTCACGATAATCCGAGTTTCGGCGAATGCTGGTTTCTGGCACACCGGCACCCCCAAATGTCTTCCGTTGGTGCTCAAACTTTGCGTGTCCGCTTTATCTCGGCCGAGGAACTTTCTATGTGATTTCCGGAGAGTTTTGTTCCGGGACCCTTGAATCCCGAAAACCGTGTATTATACACTTCAATTTCAGTCGTTCGGAAGGTCGTACCGGACCCTGTTTCTTTTCTCCCTGTTTTTCAATCACGCGTCCGAGCTCATTTCAGAATTAACTTGTTCGATTTCGACCTCAAATAACGTGCTTTAACACATATTTCACGATAATCCGAGTTTCGGCGATTGCTGGTTTCTGGCACACCGGCACATCCAAATGTCTTCCGTTGGTGCTCAAACTTTGCGTGGCCGCATTATCTGACCCGATGAACTTTCTATGTGATTACCGGAGAATTTTTTTCCGGTACCCGGAACCCCGAAAAACCGTGTATTATACACTTCAATTTCAGCCGCTCGGAAGGTCAAACCGGGCCCTGTTTCTTTTTCTTCCTGTTTTTCAATCACGCGTCCGAGCTCATTTCAGAAATTAACCTGTTCGTTTTCAACCTCAAATAACGAGCTTTAACACATTTTTCACGATAATCCGAGTTTCGGAATGCTGGTTTGTGGCACACCGCCACCTCCAAATGTCTTCCGTTGGTGCTCAAACTTTGCGTGGCCGCTTTATCTGACCCGAGGAACTTTCTATGTTATTTCCGGAGAATTTTGTTCTTGGACCCTTAAATCCCGAAAAACCGTGTATTATACACTTCAATTTCAGCCGTTCGGAAGGTCGTACATGACCGTGTTTCTTTTTCTCCCTGTTTTTCAATCACGCATCTGAGCTCATTTCAGGAATTAACCTAATCGATTTCAGACTCAAATAACTAGTTTTAACACGATTTTCACGATAATCCGAGTTTCGGCGAATGCTGTTTTCTGGCACACCGGCACCCTCAAATGTCTTCCGTTGGGGCTCAAACTTTGTGTGGCCGCTTTATCTGACCCGAGAACTTTCTATGTGATTTCCGAAGAATTTTTTTCCGGGACCCCGGAATCCCGAAAAACCGTGTATTATACACTTCAATTTCACCGTTAAGGTCGTAAATGCGGACCACTGTTTCTTTTTCTCCCTGTTTTTCAATCATGCGTCCGAGCTCATTTCGGGAATTAACTGTTCGATTTCAGCCTCAAATAACGAGCTTTAACACATTTTTCACGATAATCCGAGTTTTGGCGAATCTTTGGTTTGGGCACACCGGCACCCCCAAATGTCTTCCGTTGGTGCTCAAACTTTGCGTGGCCGCTTTATCTGACCCGAGGAACTTTCTATGTGATTTACGGAGAATTTTATTCCGGGACCCCGAAATCCCGATAACCGTGTATTATACACTTCAATTTCAGCCGTTCGGAAGGTCGTACCGAACCCTGTTTCATTTTCTCCTTGTTTTTCAATCACGCGTCCGAGGTCATTTCAAGAATTAACCTGTTCGATTTCAGCCTCAAATAACGAGCTTTAACACATTTTTCACGATAATCCGAGTTTCGGCGAATGCTTTTGGTTTTTGAGGCACACCGCACCCCCAAATGTCTTCGTTGGTGTTCAAACTTTGCGTGGTTGCTTTATCGACCGAGGAACTTTCTATGCGATTTCCGGAGAATTTTGTTCCGGACCCCTTTAATCCCGAAAAACCGTGTATTATACACTTCAATTCGGTAGTTGGAAGGTCGTGATCAACCCTGTTTCATTTTCTCCTTGTTTTTCAATCACGCGTCCGAGGTCATTTCAGAATTAACCCGATTTCGATTTCACCAAATAACGAGCTTTAACACATTTTTCACGATAATCCGAGTTTCGGCGAATGCTGGTTTTTGGCACACCGGCACCCCCAAATGTCTTCAGTTGGTGTTCAAACTTTGCGTGGCTGCTTTATCTGACCCGAGGAACTTTCTATGTGATTTCCGGAGAATTTTGTTCCGGGACCCCGGAATCCCGAAAAACCGTGTATTATACACTTCAATTTCAGCCGTTCGGAAGGTCGTGACGGACCTGTTTCTTTTTCTCCCCGTATTTCAATCACGCGTCCGAGCTCATTTCAGGAATTAATCTGCATTCGATTTCAGCCTCAAATAACGAGCTTTAACACATTTTTCACGATAATCCGAGTTTCGGCGAATGCAGGTTTCAGGCACACCGGCACCCCCAAATGTCTGCCGTTAGTGCTCAAACATTGCATGGCCGCTTTATCTGACCCGAGGAACTTTCTATGTGATTTTTGGAGAATTTTTTTCCGGGACTCCGGAATCCCGAAAAACCGTGTATTATATACACTTCAATTCCTGCCGTTCGGAAGGTCGTACCGGACCCTGTTTCTTTTTCTCCTGTTTTTCAATCACGCGTCCGAGCTCATTTCAGGAATTAACCTGTTCGATTTCAGCCTCAAATAACGAGCTTTAACACATTTTCACGATAATCCGAGTTTTGCGAATCTTTGGTTTGTGGGTACAATGGCACCCCAAATGTCTTCAATTGGTGTTCAAACTTTGCGTAGCTGCTTTATCTGACCCGAGGAACATTCTATGTGATTTCCGGAGAATTTTTTTCCGGGACCCCGGAATCCCGAAAAACCGTGTATTATACACTTCAATTTCAGCCGTTCGGAAAGGTCGTGCGGACCCTTTTCTTTTTCTCACTGTTTTTCAATCATGCGTCCGAGCTCATTTCAGAATTAACTGTTGATTTCACCTCAAATAACGAGCTTTAACACATTTTTCACGATAATCCGAGTTTTACGCGAATCTTTGGTTTGGCACACCGCACCCCAAATGTCTTCCGTTGGTGCTCAATTTTTGCGTGGCCGCTTTATCTGACCCGAGGAACTTTCTATGTGATTTTTGGAGAATTTTGTTCGGACCTCGGAATCCCGAAAAAACCGTGTATTATACACTTCAATTTGCCGTTCGGAAGGTCGTCTGACCTGTTTTTTTTCTCGTTTTTCAATCACGCGTCCGAGCTCATTTCAGAATTAATCTGCTCGATTGATTTCAGCCTCAAATAACGAGCTTTAACACATTTTTCACGATAATCCGAGTTTCGGCGAATGCTGGTTTTTGGCACACCGGCACCCCCAAATGTCTGCCGTTGGTGCTCAAACATTGCATGGCCGCTTTATCTGACCCGAGGAACTTTCTATGTGATTTTTGGAGAATTTTGTTCAGGACCCCGAATCCCGAAACCGTGTATTATACACTTCAATTCCGGCCGTTCGGAAGGTCGTCATCGGACCGTTTCTTTTTCTCCTGTTTTTTCAATCACGCGTCCGAGCTCATTTGAAATTAACTTGTTCGATTTCACCTCAAATAACGAGCTTTAACACATTTTTCACGATAATCCGAGTTTCGCGAATCTTTGGTTTGTGGCACAGCGGCACCCAAATGTTTTCAATTCTTGTTCAAACTTTGCGTGGTCGCTTTATCTGACCCGATGAACTTTCTATGTGATTTCCGAGAATTTTGTTCGACCCCTGAATCCCGAAAAACCGTGTATTATACACTTCAATTTCAACGTTCGGAAGGTCGTACCCGACCCTGTTTCTTTTTCTCCTTGTTTTTCAATCACGCGTCCGAGTTCATTTCAGGAATTATTTTGTTCGATTTCAGCCTCAAATAACGAGCTTTAACACATTTTCACGATAATCCGAGTTTCGGCGAATCTTCAGTTTCGCTCACCCAAGCACCCCAAATGTCTTCCGTTGGTGCTCAAACTTTGCGTGGCCGCTTTATCCGACCCCAGGAACTTTCTATGTGATTTCCGGAGTATTTTGTTTCGGGACCCCTAATCCCGAAACCGTGTATTATACACGTCAATTTGACCCGTTCGGAAGGTCGTACTAGGACCACTGTCTATTTTTCTCCACGCTTTCAATCACGCGACCGAGCTCATTTCAGGAATTAACTTGTTCGATTTAAACCTCAAATAACGAGCTTTAACACATTTTTCACGAAAATCAGAGTTTCGACGAATGTTGGTTTTCGCACACCGCACCCTAAATGTCTTCCGTTGGTGCTCAAATTTTGCGTGATCGCTTTATCTCGACTCGAGGAACTTTCTATGTGATTTACTTGAGAATTTTGTTCCGGACCGAATCCCGAAACCGTGTATTATATACTTCAATTTGGCCCGTTCGGAAGGTCGTCTGGGACCACTGTTTCTTTTTCTCCTGTTTTTCAATCACGCGTCCCGAGCTCATTTCAGAATTAATCTGTTCGATTTCAACCTCAAATAACGAGCTTTAACACATTTTCACGATAATCCGAGTTTCGCGAATCTTTGGTTTCGCACACCGTCACCCCCAAATGTCTTCCGTTGGTGCTCAAACATTGCATGGCCGCTTTATCGACCAGGAACTTTCTATGTGATTTTTGGAGAATTTTGTTCCGGACCCCCAATCCCGAAAACCGTGTATTATACACTTCAATTCCAGTAGTTCGGAAGGTCGTCTGGGACCACTGTTTCTTTTTCTCCCTGTTTTTCAATCACGCGTCCGAGCTCATTTCGGGAATTAACCCGTTCGATTTCAGCCTCAAATAACGAGCTTTAACACATTTTTCACGATAATCAGAGTTTCGCGAATCTTTGGTTTGTGGCTTGCAATGGCACCCCCAAATGTTTTCAATTCTTTGTTCAAACTTTGCGTGGCTGCTTTATCTGACCCAGGAACTTTCTATGTGATTTCCGGAGAATTTTGTTCCTGGAATCCCGAAAACCGTGTATTATACACTTCAATTTCGGCGTTCGGAAGGTCGTCCGACCACTGTTTCTTTTTCTCCTTGTTTTTCAATCACGCGTCCGAGTTCATTTCAGAATTATTTTGTTCGATTTCAACCTCAAATAACGAGCTTTAACACATTTTCACGATAATCCGAGTTTCGGCGAATCTTTGGTTTCGCACACCGCACCCCAAATGTCTTCCGTTGGTGCTCAAACTTTGCGTGGCGCTTTATCCGACCCCATGAACTTTCTATGTGATTTTAGGAGTATTTTGTTCCGGGACCCCGAATCCCAAAAAACCGTGTATTATACACGTCAATTTCAGCCGTTCGGAAGGTCGTACCGGACCCTGTCTATTTTTCTCCCTGCTTTTCAATCACGCGACCGAGCTCATTTCAGGAATTAACTTGTTCGATTTAAACCTCAAATAACGAGCTTTAACACATTTTTCACGAAAATCCGAGTTTCGACGAATGTTGGTTTCTGGCACACCGGCACCCCTAAATGTCTTCCGTTGGTGCTCAAATTTTGCGTGGTCGCTTTATCTGACTCGAGGAACTTTCTATGTGATTTACGGAGAATTTTGTTCCCGGACCCCGAATCCCGAAACCGTGTATTATATACTTCAATTTGACCGTTGGAGGTCGGACCACTTTCTTTTTCTCCCCGTTTTTCAATCACGCGTCGAGCTCATTTCTTGAATTAATGTTCGATTTCGGCCTCAAATAACGAGCTTTAACACATTTTTCACGATAATCCGAGGTTTAGCGAATCTTGGTTTACGCACACCGCACCCCAAATGTCTTCCGTTGGTGCTCAAACTTTGCATGGCCGCTTTATCTGACCGAGGAACTTTCTATGTGATTTCTGGAGAATTTTGTTCAGGACCCCGGAATCCCGAAAAACCGTGTATTATACACTTCAATTCGGCCGTTCGGAAGGTCGTAGGACCACTTTTCTTTTTCTCCTGTTTTTTCAATCACGCGTCCGAGCTCATTTCGGAATTAACCTGTTCGATTTCAGCCTCAAATAACGAGCTTTAAAACAATTTTCACGATAATCCGAGTTTCGGTGAATGCTAGTTTCTCGCACACCAAGCACCCCAAATGTCTTTCGTTGGTGCTCAAACTTTGCGTGGCCGCTTTATCCGACCCGAGGAACTTTCTATGTGATTTCTGGAGAATTTTGTTCCGGGACCCACGAATCCCGAAAAACCGTGTATTATACACTTCAATTTCAAATAGTTCGGAAGGTCGTACCCGACCATTTTCTTTTCTCCTTGTTTTTCAATCACGCGTCCGAGTTCATTTCGAATTATTTTGTTCGATTTTCGACCTCAAATAACGAGCTTTAACACATTTTCACGATAATCCGAGTTTCGGCGAATCTTTGGTTTAAACACACCAAGCACCCCCAAATGTCTTCCGTTGGTGCCCAAACTTTGTGTGGCCGCTTTATCCACCCGGAACTTTCTATGTGATTTAGGAGTATTTTGTTCCGGACCGGAATCCCAGAAAACCGTGTATTATACACGTCAATTTCACTGCTTCGGAAGGTCGTGGGACCACTATTTTCTCCCTGTTTTTCAATCACGCGACCGAGCTCATTTCAGGAATTAACTTGTTCGATTTAAACCTCAAATAACGAGCTTTAACACATTTTTCACGAAAAATCAGGAGTTTCGACGAATGTTTGGTTTAAACTGCACACCCCTAAATGTCTTCCGTTGGTGCTCAAATTTTGCGTGATCGCTTTATCGACTCGAGGAACTTTCTATGTAATTTCGGAAAATTTTGTTCCGGGACCCCTAATCCCAAACCGTGTATTATATACTTCAATTTCACTCGTTCGGAAGGTCGTCTGGGACCTGTTTCTTTTTCTCCCTGTTTTTCAATCACGCGTCCGAGCTCATTTCGGAATTAATGTTCGATTTCACCTCAAATAACGAGCTTTAACACATTTTTCACGATAATCCGAGTTTCGGCGAATCTTTGGTTTACGGCACACCGCACCCCCAAATGTCTGCCGTTGGTGCTCAAACATTGCATGGCCGCTTTATCTGACCCGAGGAACTTTCTATGTGATTTTTGGAGAATTTTGTTCGGGACCCCGGAATCCCGAAAAACCGTGTATTATACACTTCAATTCCAGCCGTTCGGAAGGTCGTACCGGACCATGTTTCTTTTTTCTCCCTGTTTTTCAATCACGCGTCCGAGCTCATTTCGGAATTAATCTGCTCGATTTCGACCTCAAATAACGAGCTTTAACACATTTTCCACGATAATCAGAGTTTAGAATCTTTTCTTTTCTTGCACACCACCCCCAAATGTCTTCCGTTGGTGCTCAAACTTTGCGTGGCCGCTTTATCCGACCCCAGGAACTTTCTATGTGATTTCCGGAGAATTTTGTTCCGGACCGGAATCGAATCCGAAAACCGTGTATTATACACGTCAATTTGACCGTTAGGTCGTATCGGACCCTGTCTATTTTTCTCCCTGTTTTTCAATCACGCGACCGAGCTCATTTCAGGAATTAACTTGTTCGATTTAAACCTCAAATAACGAGCTTTAACACATTTTTCACGAAAATCCGAGTTTCGACGAATCTTTGGTTTTACACACCGCACCCCTAAATGTCTTCCGTTGGTGCTCAAATTTTGCGTGGATCGCTTTATCGACTCGAGGAACTTTCTATGTGATTTAGGAGAATTTTGTTCCGGGACCCCTAATCCAGAAAACCGTGTATTATATACTTCAATTTCGCCGTTCGGAAGGTCGTCAGGACCTTTTTTTTTCTCCCTGTTTTTCAATCACGCGTCCGAGCTCATTTCAGAATTAATCTGTTCGATTTGACCTCAAATAACGAGCTTTAACACATTTTTCACGATAATCCGAGTTTAGGCGAATCTTTGGTTTAAACTGCACACCGGCACCCCCAAATGTCTGCCGTTGGTGCTCAAACATTGCATGGCCGCTTTATCTGATCCGAGGAACTTTCTATGTGATTTTTGGAGAATTTTGTTCCGGGACCTGAATCCCGAAAACCGTGTATTATACACTTCAATTCCACTAGTTCGGAAGGTCGTGCTGGACCACTGTTTCTTTTTCTCCCTGTTTTTCAATCACGCGTCCGAGCTCATTTCGAATTAACTGTTCGATTTCGACCTCAAATAACGAGCTTTAACACAATTTTCACGATAATCCGAGTTTCGTGAATGCTAGTTTACGCACCGCACACCCCAAATGTCTTCCGTTGGTGCTCAAACTTTGCGTGGCGCTTTATCTCGACTTTGAGGAACTTTCTATGTGATTTACGAGAATTTTGTTCCGGACCTGGAATCTGGCAAACCGTGTATTATACACTTCAATTTCGAGTTCGGAAGGTCGTACCCGACCCTGTTTCTTTTTCTCCTTGTTTTTCAATCACGCGTCCGAGTTCATTTCAGAATTATTTTGTTCGATTTCAACCTCAAATAACGAGCTTTAACACATTTTTCACGAAAATCCGAGGTTTCGGCGAATCTTTGGTTTCTGCACACCGGCACCCCTAAATGTCTTCCGTTGGTGCTCAAATTTTGCGTGGATCCTTTATCTGACTCGAGGAACTTTCTATGTGATTTCCGGAGAATTTTGTTCCCGGGACCCCTAATCCAAAACCGTGTATTATATAATTCAATTTCAACCGTTCGGAAGGTCGTCTGGGACCACATTTTCTTTTTCTCCCTGTTTTTCAATCACGCGTCCGAGCTCATTTCGAATTAATCATTCGATTTCACCTCAAATAACGAGCTTTAACACATTTTTCACGATAATCCGAGTTTCGGCGAATCTTTGATTTACGCACACCGCACCCCCAAATGTCTGCCGTTGGTGCTCAAACATTGCATGGCCGCTTTATCTGACCCGAGGAACTTTCTATGTGATTTTTGGAGAATTTTGTTCCGGACCCACAGAATCCCGAAAAACCGTGTATTATACACTTCAATTCCAGCCGTTCGGAAGGTCGTACCGGACCCTATTTCTTTTTCTCCCTGTTTTTCAATCACGCGTCCGAGCTCATTTCAGGAATTAACCTGTTCGATTTCAGCCTCAAATAACGAGCTTTAACACAATTTTCACGATAATCCGAGTTTCGGCGAATGCTAGTTTCGGCACACCGCACCCCAAATGTCTTCCGTTGGTGCTCAAACTTTGCGTGGCCGCTTTATCCGACTGAGGAAATTTCTATGTGATTTCTGGAGAATTTTGTTCGGGACCCGAATCCCGAAAAACCGTGAATATATATATATACACTTCAATTTAAGCCGTTCGGAAGGTCGTGCTTGGACCTGTTTCTTTATCTTCTGTTTTTCAATCACGCATCCGAGCTCATTTCGGAATTAACTGTTCGATTTCGACCTCAAATAACGAGCTTTAACACATTTTTCACGATAATCCGAGTTTCGGCGAATGTTGGTTTGTGGCACGGCGGCACCCCAAATGTCTTCGATTGGTGTTCAAACTTTGCGTGGCTTGCTTTATCGACCGGGAACTTTCTATGTGATTTCCGAGAATTTTGTTCGGGACCCCGGAATCCCAACAAAACCGTGTATTATACACTTCAATTTCGACCTTTCGGAAGGTCGTGCCGACCACTGTTTCTTTTTCTCAAGTTTTCAATCATGCGTCCGAGCGCATTTCAGGTGAATTAACTGTTCGATTTCAACCTCAAATAACGAGCTTTAACACATTTTCACGATAATCCGAGTTTAGGCGAATCTTTGGTTTACGCACACCGCACCCCAAATGTCTAGTTGGTGCTCAAACATTGCATGGCCGCTTTATCTGACCCGAGGAACTTTCTATGTGATTTTTGGAGAATTTTGTTCCGGACCCACAATCCCGAAACCGTGTATTATACACTTCAATTCCGGCCGTTCGGAAGGTCGTCTGGACCACTGTTTCTTTTTCTCCCTCTTTTTCAATCACGCGTCCGAGCTCATTTCAGAATTAACTGTTCGATTTCAGCCTCAAATAACGAGCTTTAACACATTTTTTTCACGATAATCCGAGTTTCGGCGAATCTTTGGTTTGTGTACAATGGCACCCAAATGTTTTCAATTGTTGTTCAAACTTTGCGTGGCTGCTTTATCTGACCCGAGGAACTTTCTATGTGATTTCCGGAGAATTTTGTTCCGGGACCCTGGAATCCCGAAAAACCGTGTATTATACACTTCAATTTCAGCCGTTCGGAAGGTCGTACCCGACCCTATTTCTTTTTCTCCTTGTTTTTCAATCACGCGTCCGAGTTCATTTCAGGAATTATTTTGTTCGATTTCAGCCTCAAATAACGAGCTTTAACACATTTTCACGATAATCCGAGTTTCGCGAATCTTCAGGTTTTTCGCACACCGCACCCCCAAATGTCTTCCGTTGGTGCTCAAACTTTGCGTCGCCGCTTTATCCGACCCCAGGAACTTTCTATGTGATTTCCGGAGTATTTTGTTCCGGGACCCCGGAATCCCGAAAAACCGTGTATTATACACGTCAATTTCAGCCGTTCGGAAGGTCGTCTGGACCCTCTATTTTTCTCCCTGTTTTTCAATCACGCGACCGAGCTCATTTCAGGAATTAACTTGTTCGATTTAAACCTCAAATAACGAGCTTTAACACATTTTTCACGAAAATCCGAGTTTCGACGAATGCTGGTTTCTGGCACACCGGCACCCCTAAATGTCTTCCGTTGGTGCTCAAATTTTGCGTGACTGCTTTATCTGACTCGAGGAACTTTCTATGTGATTTCCGGAGAATTTTGTTCCGGGACCCCGGAATCCCGAAAACCGTGTATTATATACTTCAATTTCAGCCGTTCAGAAGGTCGTCTGGGACCCCCGTTTCTTTTTCTCCTGTTTTCAATCACGCGTCCGAGCTCATTTCAGGAATTAATCTGTTCGATTTCAGCCTCAAATAACGAGCTTTAACACAATTTTCACGATAATCCGAGTTTCGGCGAATGCTAGTTTCTGGCACACCGGCACCCCCAAATGTCTTCCGTTGCTGCTCAAACTTTGCGTGGCCGCTTTATCTGACCTGAGGAACTTTCTATGTGATTTCTGGAGAATTTTGTTCCGGGACCCCGGAATCCCGAAAAACCGTGAATATATATATATACACTTCAATTTAAGCCGTTCGGAAGGTCGTACCGGACCCTGTTTCTTTTTCTTCCTGTTTTTCAATCACGCATCCGAGCTCATTTCAGGAATTAACCTGATCGATTTCAGCCTCAAATAACGAGCTTTAACACATTTTTCACGATAATCCGAGTTTCGGCGAATGTTGGTTTGTGGCACAGCGGCACCCCCAAATGTCTTCAGTTGGTGTTCAAACTTTGCGTGGGGTCTTTATCTGTCCCGGGGAACTTTCTATGTGATTTCCGGAGAATTTTGTTCCGGACCCCGGAATCCGGAAAAACCGTGTATTATACACTTCAATTTCACCGTTCGGAAGGTCGTGCTGGACCACTGTTTCTTTTTCTCAACTGTTTTTCAATCATGCGTCCGAGCTCATTTCAGAATTAACCTTGTTCGATTTCACCTCAAATAACGAGCTTTAACACATTTTTCACGATAATCCGAGTTTCGGCGAATCTTTGGTTTTCGCACACCGGCACCCCCAAATGTCTGCCATTGGTGCTCAAACATTGCATGGCCGCTTTATCTGACCCGAGGAACTTTCTATGTGATTTTTGGAGAATTTTGTTCCGGGACCCCTGAATCCCGAAAAACCGTGTATTATACACTTCAATTCCAGCCGTTCGGAAGGTCGTACCGGACCTGTTTCTTTTTCTCCTGTTTTTTAATCACGCGTCCGAGCTCATTTCAGAATTAACCTTTCGATTGATTGACCTCAAATAACGAGCTTTAACACATTTTTCACGATAATCCGAGTTTATTGAATCTTTGGTTTGTGGACAGTGCACCCCAAATGTTTTCAATTCTTTGTTCAAACTTTGCGTGGTGCTTTATCGACCCGAGGAACTTTCTATGTGATTTCCGGAGAATTTTGTTCCGGGACCCCGAATCCCGAAAAACCGTGTATTATACACTTCAATTTCAGCCGTTCGGAAGGTCGTACCCGACCACTGTTTTTTTTCTCCTTGTTTTTCAATCCGCGTCCGAGTTCATTTCAGGAATTATTTTGTTCGATTTCAGCCTCAAATAACGAGCTTTAACACATTTTCACGATAATCCGAGTTTCGCGAATCTTTGGTTTACGCACACCGGCACCCCCAAATGTCTTCCGTTGGTGCTCAAACTTTGCGTCGCCGCTTTATCCGACCCCAGGAACTTTCTATGTGATTTCCGGAGTATTTTGTTCCGGACCGGAATCCCAAAACGTGTATTATACACGTCAATTTCGGCCGTTCGGAAGGTCGTCTGGACCTGTCTATTTTCTCCCTGTTTTTCAATCACGCGACCGAGCTCATTTCAGGAATTAACTTGTTCGATTTAAACCTCAAATAGCGAGCTTTAACACATTTTTCACGAAAATCAGAGTTTCGACGAATGCGGTTTACGCACACCGCACCCCTAAATGTCTTCCGTTGGTGCTCAAATTTTGCGTGATGCTTTATCGACTCGAGGAACTTTCTATGTAATTTCCGGAGAATTTTTTCCGGACCGGAATCCAAAACCGTGTATTATATAATTCAATTTCAACCTTTCGAAGGTCGTGCGGACCCTGTTTCTTTTTCTCCCCCGTTTTTCAATCACGCGTCCGAGCTCATTTCGGAATTAATCTGTTTCGATTTCGACCTCAAATAACGAGCTTTAACACATTTTTCACGATAATCCGAGTTTCGCGAATCTTTGGTTTACGCACACCGCACCCCCAAATGTCTGCCGTTGGTGCTCAAACATTGCATGGCCGCTTTATCGACCCGAGGAACTTTCTATGTGATTTTGGAGAATTTTGTTCCGGACCCCGAATCCCGAAAACCGTGTATTATACACTTCAATTCCGGCCGTTCGGAAGGTCGTGCGGACCTGTTTCTTTTTTCTCCCTGTTTTTTAATCACGCGTCCGAGCTCATTTCGTGAATTAACTGTTCGATTCACCTCAAATAACGAGCTTTAACACATTTTTCACGATAATCAGGAGTTTCGGCGAATCTTTGGTTTGTGTACAAGCACCCCCAAATGTTTTCAATTGCTGTTCAAACTTTGCGTGGCTGCTTTATCTGACCCGAGGAACTTTCTATGTGATTTCCGGAGAATTTTGTTCCGGGACCCCGGAATCCCGAAAAACCGTGTATTATACACTTCAATTTCAGCCGTTCGGAAGGTCGTACCCGACCCTGTTTCTTTTTCTCCTTGTTTTTCAATCCGCGTCCGAGTTCATTTCAGGAATTATTTTGTTCGATTTCAGCCTCAAATAACGAGCTTTAACACATTTTCACGATAATCCGAGTTTCGGCGAATGCTGGTTTCTGGCACACCGGCACCCCCAAATGTCTTCCGTTGGTGCTCAAACTTTGCGTCGCCGCTTTATCCGACCCCAGGAACTTTCTATGTGATTTCCGGAGTATTTTGTTCCGGGACCCCGGAATCCCGAAAAACCGTGTATTATACACGTCAATTTCAGCCGTTCGGAAGGTCGTACCGGACCCTGTCTATTTTTCTCCCTGTTTTTCAATCACGCGACCGAGCTCATTTCAGGAATTAACTTGTTCGATTTAAACCTCAAATAGCGAGCTTTAACACATTTTTCACGAAAATCCGAGTTTCGACGAATGCTGGTTTCTGGCACACCGGCACCCCTAAATGTCTTCCGTTGGTGCTCAAATTTTGCGTGACTGCTTTATCTGACTCGAGGAACTTTCTATGTAATTTCCGGAGAATTTTTTTCCGGGACCCCGGAATCCCGAAAACCGTGTATTATATAATTCAATTTCAACCTTTCAGAAGGTCGTACCGGACCCTGTTTCTTTTTCTCCCTGTTTTTCAATCACGCGTCCGAGCTCATTTCAGGAATTAATCTGTTCGATTTCAGCCTCAAATAACGAGCTTTAACACATTTTTCACGATAATCCGAGTTTCGGCGAATCTTTGGTTTACGCACACCGCACCCCCAAATGTCTGCCGTTGGTGCTCAAACATTGCATGGCCGCTTTATCTGACCCGAGGAACTTTCTATGTGATTTTTGGAGAATTTTGTTCCGGGACCCCTGAATCCCGAAAAACCGTGTATTATACACTTCAATTCCAGCCGTTCGGAAGGTCGTACCGGACCCTGTTTCTTTTTCTCCCTGTTTTTCAATCACGCGTCCGAGCTCATTTCAGGAATTAACTTTGTTCGATTTCAGCCTCAAATAACGAGCTTTAACACAATTTTCACGATAATCCGAGTTTGGCGAATGCTAGTTTACAGCACACCGCACCCCCAAATGTCTTCCGTTGGTGCTCAAACTTTGCGTGGCCGCTTTATCGACCTAAGGAACTTTCTATGTGATTTACGAGAATTTTGTTCGGGACCCGGAATCCAGAAAAACCGTGAATATATATATATATACACTTCAATTTAAGCCGTTCGGAAGGTCGTACCGGACCCTGTTTCTTTATCTTCCTGTTTTTCAATCACGCATCCGAGCTCATTTCAGGAATTAACCTGTTCGATTTCAGCCTCAAATAACGAGCTTTAACACATTTTTCACGATAATCCGAGTTTCGGCGAATGTTGGTTTGTGGTACAACACCCCCAAATGTCTTCGATTGGTGTTCAAACTTTGCGTGGGCTGCTTTATCGACCCGGGAACTTTCTATGTGATTTCCGGAGAATTTTGTTCCGGGACCCCGGAATCCCAAAAACCGTGCATTATACACTTCAATTTCACCTTTCGGAAGGTCGTCTGGACCACTGTTTCTTTTTCTCATTTTTTTCAATCATGCGTCCGAGCGCATTTCAGAATTAACTTTGTTCGATTTCAGCCTCAAATAACGAGCTTTAACACATTTTTCACGATAATCCGAGTTTCGGCGAATGCTTGTTTCTGGCACACCGGCACCCCCAAATGTCTGCCGTTGGTGCTCAAACATTGCATGGCCGTTTATCTGACCCGAGGAACTTTCTATGTGATTTTTGGAGAATTTTGTTCCGAGACCCCTGAATCCCGAAAAACCGTGTATTATACACTTGATTCCGTAGTTCGGAAGGTCGTGCCGGACCACTGTTTCTTTTTCTCCCTCTTTTTCAATCACGCGTCCGAGCTCATTTCGAATTAACCTTTGTTCGATTTCAGCCTCAAATAACGAGCTTTAACACATTTTTCACGATAATCCGAGTTTCGGCGAATCTTTGGTTTGTGGCACAATGGCACCCCCAAATGTTTTCAATTGTTGTTCAAACTTTGCGTGGTTTGCTTTATCGACCGAGGAACTTTCTATGTGATTTCCGGAGAATTTTGTTCGGGACCCCGGAATCCCGAAAAACCGTGTATTATACACTTCAATTTCAGTAGTTCGGAAGGTCGTGCTGGACCACTCTCTATTTTTCTCCTGTTTTTCAATCACGCGACCGAGTTCATTTCAGGAATTAACTTGTTCGATTTAAACCTCAAATAACGAGCTTTAACACATTTTTCACGAAAATCAGGAGTTTCGACGAATCTTTGGTTTCGCACACCGGCACCCCCAAATGTCTTCCGTTGGTGCTCAAATTTTGCGTGATCGCTTTATCGACTCGAGGAACTTTCTATGTGATTTCCGGAAAATTTTGTTCGGGACCCCGAATCCAGAAAACCGTGTATTATATACTTCAATTTCAGCCGTTCGGAAGGTCGTACCGGACCCTGTTTCTTTTTCTCCCTGTTTTTCAATCACGCGTCCGAGCTCATTTCAGGAATTAATCTGTTCGATTTCAGCCTCAAATAACGAGCTTTAACACAATTTTCACGATAATCAGGTTTCGGCGAATGCTAGTTTACGCACACCGGCACCCCAAATGTGTTCCGTTCTTGCTCAAACTTTGCGTGGTCGCTTTATCTGACCCGAGTAACTTTCTATGTGATTTCGGAGAATTTTGTTCGGGACCCCGAATCTGAAAAACCGTGTATTTATACACTTCAATTTCGACCGTTCGGAAGGTCATCATACGACCACTGTTTCTTTTTCTCCCTGTTTTTCAATCACGCGTCCGAGCTCATATCGGAATTAACTGTTCGATTTCAGCCTCAAATAACGAGCTTTAACACATTTTTCACGATAATCCGAGTTTCGCGAATCTTTGGTTTGGGTACACCGCAACCCCAAATGTCTTCCGTTGGTGCTCAAACTTTGTGTGGCCGCTTTATCTGACCCGGTGAACTTTTGATGTGATTTCCGGAGAATTTTGTTCTGGGACCCCGGAATCCCGAAAAACCGTGTATTATACAACTTCAATTTCAGCCGTTCGGAAGGTCGTACCAGACCCTGTTTCTTTTTCTCCCTGTTTTTCAATCACGCGTCAGAGCTCATTTCAGGAATTAATCTGTTCGATTTCAGCCTCAAATAACGAGCTTTAACACATTTTTCACGATCATCCGAGTTTCGTTGAATGCTGGTTTGTGGCACACCGGCACCCCCAAATGTCTTCCGTTGGTGCTCAAACTTTGCGTGGCCGCTTTATCTGACCTGAGGAACTTTCTATGTCATTTCCGGAGAATTTTGTTCAGGGACCCCTAATTCAAAACCCATGTATTTATACACTTCAATTTCAAATTAATCGGAAGGTCGTAGCGGACCTGTTTCTTTTTCTCCCTGTTTTTCAATCACGCGTCGAGCTCATTTCAGAATTAACTGTTCGATTTCAACCTCAAATAACGAGCTTTAACACATTTTTCACGATAATCCGAGTTTCGGCGAATGCTGGTTTCTGGCACACCGGCACCCCCAAATGTCTTCCGTTGGTGCTCAAACTTTTCGTGGCCGCTTTATCTGACCCGAGTAACTTTCTATGTGATTTTTGGAGAATTTTATTCCAGGACCCCGCAATCCCGAAAAACTGTGTATTATACACTTCAATTTCAACCGTTCGGAAGGTCGTACCGGACCCTGTTTCTTTTTCTCCTTGAATTTCAATCACGCGTCCGAGCTCATTTCAGGAATTAACCTGTTCGATTTCAGGCTCAAATAACGAGCTTTAACACATTTTTCACGATAACCGGAGTTTCGGCGAATGCTGGTTTGTGACACACCGGCACCCCCAAATGTCTTCCGTTGGTGCTCAAACTTTGCGTGGCCGCTTTATCTGACCCGAGGAACATTCTATGTGTTTTCCGGAGAATTTTGTTCCGGGATCCCGCAATTCCGAAAAATCGTGTATTATACCCTTCAATTTCAACCGTTCGGAAGGTCGTGTCGGACCCTGTTTCTTTTTCTCCTTGAATTTCAATCACGCGTTCGAGCTCATTTCAGGAATTAACCTGTTCGATTTCAGGCTCAAATAACGAGCTTTAACACATTTTTCACGATAACCGGAGTTTCGGCGAATGCTGGTTTGTGGCACACCGGCAACCCCAAATGTTTTCGGTTGGTGCTCAAACTTTGCGTGGCCGCTTTATCTGACCCGAGAAACTTTCTATGTGATTTCCGGAGAATTTTGTTCCGGGACCCCGGAATCCCGAAAAACCGTGTATTATACTCTTCAATTTCAGCCGTTCGGAAGGTCGTACCGGACCCTGTTTCTTTTTCTGCCTGTTTTTCAATCACGCGTCCGAGCTCATTTCAGGAATTAACCTGTTCGATTTCAGCCTCAAATAACGAGCTTTAACACATTTTTCACGATAATCCGAGTTTTGGCGAATGCTGGTTTGTGACACACCGGCACCCCCGAATGTCTTCCGTTGGTGCTCAAACTTTGCGTGGCCACTTTATCTGACCCGAGGAACTTTCTCTGAGATTTCCGGAGAATTTTGTTCCGGGACCCCGGAATCCCGAAAAACCGTGTATTATACACTTCAATTTCAGCCGTTCGGAAGGTCGTACCGGACCCTGTCTCTTTTTCTCCCTGTTTTTCAATCACGCGTCCGAGCTCATTTCAGGAACTAACCTATTCGATTTCAGCCTCAAATAACGAGCTTTAACACATTTTTCGCGATAATCCGAGTTTCGGTGAATGCTGGTTTGTGGCACACCGGCACCCCCAAATGTCTTCACTTGGTGCTCAAACTTTGCGTGGCCGCTTTATCTGACCCGAGGAACTTTCTATGTCATTTCCGGAGAATTTTGTTCCGGGACCCAGGAATCCCGAAAAACCGTGTATTATACACTTCAATTTCAGCCGTTCGGAAGGTCGTACCGGACCCTGTCTCTTTTTCTCCCTGTTTTTCAATCACACGTCCGAGCTCATTTCAGGATTTAACATGTTCGATTTCAGCCTCAAATAACGAGCTTTAACACATTTATCACGATAATCCGAGTTTCGGCGAATGCTGGTTTGTGACACACCGGCACCCCCAAATGTCTTCCGTTGGTGCTCAAACTTTGCGTGGCCGCTTTATCGACCCGAGGAACTTTCTATGTCATTTCGGAGAATTTTTTCCGGGACCGTGAATCCCGAAAACCGTGTATTATACATTTCAATTTCAATTAGTTCGGAAGGTCGTACGGACCACTGTTTCTTTCTCTCCCTGTTTTTCAATCACGCGTCCGAGCTCATTTCGGAATTAACTGTTTGATTTCAGCCTCAAATAACGAGCTTTAACACATTTTTCATGATAATCCGAGTTTCGCGAATGCTTGTTTCGCACACCGGCACCCCCAAATGTCTTCCGTTGGTGCTCAAACTTTGCGTGGCCGCTTTATCGACCCGAGGAACTTTCTATGTGATTTCCGGAGAATTTTGTTCGGGACCCCGGAATCCCGAAAAACCGTGTATTTATACACTTCAATTTCACCGTTCGGAAGGTCATACTGGACCACTGTTTCTTTTTCTCCTGTTTTTCAATCACGCGTCCGAGCTCATATCGAATTAACTGTTCGATTTCAGCCTCAAATAACGAGCTTTAACACATTTTTCACGATAATCCGAGTTTAGCCGAATCTTTGGTTTGTAGGCACACCGGCACCCCCAAATGTCTTCCGTTGGTGCTCAAACTTTGCGTGGCCGCTTTATCTGACCCGATGAACTTTCGATGTGATTTCCGGAGAATTTTGTTAGGACCCCTAAATCCCGAAAAACCGTGTATTATACAACTTCAATTTCGGCCGTTCGGAAGGTCGTCCGACCATGTTTCTTTTTCTCCCGTTTTTCAATCACGCGTCCGAGCTCATTTCAAAGAATTAACTGTTCGATTTCAGCCTCAAATAACGAGCTTTAACACATTTTTCACGATCATCCGAGTTTCGTTGAATCTTTGGTTTGTGGCACCGGCACCCCCAAATGTCTTCCGTTGGTGCTCAAACTTTGTGTGGCCGCTTTATCTGACACGAGGAACTTTCTATGTCATTTCCGAGAATTTTGTTCGGGACCCCGAATCTGAAAACCCGTGTATTTATACACTTCAATTTCAGCCGTTCGGAAGGTCGTACCGGACCCTGTTTCTTTTTCTCCCTGTTTTTCAATCACGCGTTAGAGCTCATTTCAGGAATTAACCTGTTCGATTTCAGCCTCAAATAACGAGCTTTAACACATTTTTCACGATAATCCGAGTTTCGGCGAATGCTGGTTTCTGGCACACCGGCACCCCCAAATGTCTTCCGTTGGTGCTCAAACTTTGCGTGGCCGCTTTATCTGACCCGAGTAACTTTCTATGTGATTTTTGGAGAATTTTGTTCCAGGACCCCGGAATCCCGAAAAACCGTGTATTATACACTTCAATTGTAGCCGTTCGGAAGGTCTTACCGGACCCTGTTTCTTTTTCTGCCTGTTTTTCAATCACGCGTCCGAGTTCATTTCAAGAATTAACCTGTTCGATTTCAGCCTCAAATAACGAGCTTTAACACATTTTTCACGATAACCCGAGTTTCGGCGAATGCTGGTTTGTGGCACACCGGCAACCCCAAATGTCTTCCGTTGGTGCTCAAACTTTGCGTGGCCGCTTTATCTGACCTGAGGAACTTTCTATATGATTTCCGGAGAATTTTGTTCCAGTACCCCGCAATCCCGAAAAACCGTGTATTATACACTTCAATTTCAACCGTTCGGAAGGATGTACCGGACCCTGTTTATTTTTCTCCTTGAATTTCAATCACGCGTCCGAGCTCATTTCAGAAATTAACCTGTTCGATTTCAGCCTCAAATAACTAGTTTTAACACATTTTTCACGATAATCCGAGGAGTTTCGCGAATCTTGGTTTTCGCACACCGCACCCCCAAATGTTTTCGGTTGGTGCTCAAACTTTGCGTGGCCGCTTTATCTGACCCAAGGAACTTTCTATGTGATTTCCGGAGAATTTGGTTCCGGGAATCCGGAATCCCGAAAAACCGTGTATTATACACTTCAATTTCAGCCGTTCGGAAGGCCGTACCGGACCCTGTCTCTTTTTCTCCCTGTTTTTCAATCACACGTCCGAGCTCATTTCAGGAATTAACCTGTTTGATTTCAGCCTCAAATAACAAGCTTTAACACATTTTTCACGATAATCCGAGTTTCGGCGAATGCTGGTTTGTGACACACCGGCACCCCCAAATGTCTTCACTTGGTGCTCAAACTTTGCGTGGCCGCTTTATCTGACCCGAGGAACTTTCTATGTCATTTCCGGAGAATTTTGTTCCGGGACCCCGGAATCCCGAAAAACCGTGTATTATACACTTCAATTTCAGCCGTTCGGAAGGTCGTACCGGACCCTGTTTCTTTTTCTCCCTGTTTTTCAATCACGCGTCTAAGCTCATTTCAGGAATTAACCTATTCGATTTCAGCCTCAAATAACGAGCTTTAACACATTTTTCACGATAATCCGAGTTTCGGCGAATCTTTGGTTTTGTGACACACCGCACCCCAAATGTCTTCCGTTGGTGCTCAAACTTTGCGTGGCCGCTTTATCTGACCCGAGGAACTTTCTATGTGATTTCCGGAGAATTTTGTTCCGGGACCCCAAAATTCCGAAAAACCGTGTATTATACACTTCAATTTCAGCCGTTCGGAAGGTCGTACCAGACCCTGTTTCTTTTTCTCCTGTTTTTCAATCACGCGTCCGAGCTCATTTCAGAATTAACTGTACGATTTCACCTCAAATAACGAGCTTTAACACATTTTTCACGATAATCCGAGTTTCGGCGAATTTTGGTTTGTGGCACACCGACTTCCCCAAATGTCTTCACTTGGTGCTCAAAATTTGCGTGGCCGCTTTATCCGACCCGAGGAACTTTCTATGTCATTTCCGGAGAATTTTGTTCCGGACCCCGGAATCCCAAAAACCGTGTATTATACACTTCAATTTCGGTTCGGAAGGTCGTCTGGGACCACGTCTCTTTTTCTCCTGTTTTTCAATCACACGTCCGAGCTCATTTCAGGAATTAACCTGTTCGATTTCGACCTCAAATAACGAGCTTTAACACATTTTTCACGATAATCCGAGTTTCGGCGAATCTTGGTTTGTGGCACACCGGCACCCCCAAATGTCTTCACTTGGTGCTCAAACTTTGCGTGGTGCTTTATCGACCCGAGGAACTTTCTATGTGATTTCCTGAGAATTTTGTTCCGGGACCCGGAATCCCGAAAAACCGTGTATTACACTTCAATTTCAGACCGTTCGGAAGGTCGTCGGACCACTGTTTCTTTTTCTCCCTGTTTTTTTTCAATCACGCGTCGAGCTCATTTCAAAATTAACCTATTCGATTTCACCTCAAATAACGAGCTTTAACACATTTTTCACGATAATCCGAGTTTCGGCGAATCTTTGGTTTGTGACACACCGGCACCCCCAAATGTCTTCCGTTGGTGCTCAAACTTTGCGTGGCGCTTTATCGACCCGAGGAACTTTCTATGTGATTTCCGGAGAATTTTGTTCGGGACCCCGGAATCCCGAAAAACCGTGTATTATACACTTCAATTTCACCGTTCGGAAGGTCGTCCGGACCTGTCTCTTTTTCTCCCCTTGTTTATCAATCACGCGTCCGAGCTCATTTCAGAATTAACTGATTAATTTCAGACCTCAAATAACGAGCTTTAACACATTTTTCACGATAATCCGAGTTTCGCGAATCTTTGGTTTGTGGCACACCGGCACCCCCAAATGTCTTCACTTGGTGCTCAAACTTTGCGTGGCCGCTTTATCTGACCCGAGGAAGTTTCTATGTCATTTCCGGAGAATTTTGTTCCGGGACCCCGGTATCCCGAAAAACCGTGTATTATACACTTCAATTTCAGCCGTTCGGAAGGTCGTACTGGACCCTGTTTCTTTTTCTCCCTGTTTTTCAATCACGCGTCCGAGCTCATTTCAGGAATTAACCTGTTCGATTTCAGCCTCAAATAACGAGCTTTAACACATTTTTCACGATAATCCGAGTTTCGGCGAATGCTGGTTTGTGGCACACCGGCACCCCCAAATGTCTTCCGTTGGTGCTCAAACTTTGCGTGGCCGCTTTATCTGACCCGATTAACTTTCTATGAGATTTCCGGAAAATTTTGTTCCGGGACCCCTGAATCCCGAAAAACCGTGTATTTATACACTTCAATTTCAGCCGTTCGGAAGGTCGTACCGGACCCTGTATCTTTTTCTCCCTGTTTTTCAATCACGCGTCCGAGTTCATTTCAAGAATTAACCTGTTCGATTTCAGCCTCAAATAACGAGCTTTAACACATTTTTCACGATAATCCGAGTTTCGGCGATCTTTGGTTTGTGGCACACCGCACCCCCAAATGTCTTCACTTGGTGCTCGATCTTTGCGCGGTCGCTTTATCGACCCGAGGAACTTTCTATGTCATTTCCGGAGAATTTTGTTCCGGGACCCCGGAATCCCGAAAAACCGTGTATTATACACTTCAATTTCAGCCGTTCGGAAGGTCGTACCGGACCCTGTTTCTTTTTCTCCCTGTTTTTCAATCACGCGTCCGAGCTCATTTCAGAATTAACTGTTCAATTTCACCTCAAATAACGAGCTTTAACACATTTTTCACGATAATCCGAGTTTCGGCGAATCTTTGGTTTGTACACCTAAGCACCCTCAAATGTCTTCACTTGGTGCTAAAAATTTGCGTGGCCGCTTTATCTATCGACCAGGAACTTTCTATGTCATTTCCGGAGAATTTTGTTCCGGACCACGAATCCGAAAAACCGTGTATTATACACTTCAATTTCGGCCGTTCGGAAGGTCGTCGGACCACGTATCTTTTTCTCCTGTTTTTCAATCACGCGTTCGAGCTCATTTCAGGAATTAACCTGTTCGATTTCAGCCTCAAATAACGAGCTTTAACACATTTTTCACGATAATCCGAGTTTCGGCGAATGCTGGTTTGTGGCACACCGGCACCCCCAAATGTCTTCAGTTGGTGCTCAAACTTTGCGTGGCCGCTTTATCTGACCCGAGGAACTTTCTATGTCATTTCCGGAGAATTTTGTTCCGGACCCCGGAATCCCGAAAAACCGTGTATTATACACTTCAATTTCAGCCGTTCGGAAGGTCATACCGGACCACTGTTTTTTTTCTCCCTCGTTTTTCAATCACGCGTCCGAGCTCATTTCAGGAATCAACATGTTCGATTTCACCTCAAATAACGAGCTTTAACACATTTTTCACGATAATCCGAGTTTCGGCGAATCTTTGGTTTGTGGCACACCGCACCCCAAATGTCTTCACTTGGTGCTCAAACTTTGCGTGGCCGCTTTATCGACCCGAGGAACTTTCTATGGCATTTCCGAGAATTTTGTTCCTGGACCCCGGAATCCCGAAAAACCGTGTATTATACACTTCAATTTCACCGTTCGGAAGGTCGTCCGGACCAGTATCTTTTTCTCCCTGTTTTTCAATCACGCGTCTGAGCTCATTTCAGGAATTAACCTGTTCGATTTCAGCCTCAAATAACGAGCTTTAACACATTTTTCACGATAATCCGAGTTTCGGCGAATGCTGGTTTGTGGCACACCGGCACCCCCAAATGTCTTCACTTGGTGCTCAAACTTTGCGTGGGTCGCTTTATCGACCACGGGAACTTTCTATGTCATTTCCGAGAATTTTGTTCCGAACCCCTAATCCCGAAAAACCGTGTATTATACACTTCAATTTCGACCGTTCGGAAGGTCATACCGGACCACTGTTTCTTTTTCCCTGTTTTTCAATCACGCGTCGAGCTCATTTCAGAATTAACTGTTCGATTTCACCTCAAATAACGAGCTTTAACACATTTTTCACGATAATCCGAGTTTCGGCGAATGCTGGTTTCTGGCACACCGGCACCCCCAAATGTCTTCCGTTGGTGCTCAAACTTTGCGTGGCCGCTTTATCTGACCCGAGGAACTTTCTATGTGATTTCCGGAGAATTTCGTTCCAGGACCCCGCAATCCCGAAAAACCGTGTATTATACACTTCAATTTCAACCGTTCGGAAGGTCGTACCGGACCCTGTTTCTTTTTCTCCATGTTTTTCAATCACGCGTCCGAGCTAATTTCAGGAATTAACCTGTTCGATTTCAGCCTCAAATAACGAGCTTTAACACATTTTTCACGATAATCCGAGTTTCGTCGAATGCTGATTTCTGACACACCGGCAACCCCAAATGTTTTCGGTTGGTGCTTAAACTTTGCGTGGCCGCTTTATCTGACCCGAGGAACTTTCTATGTGATTTCCGAAGAATTTTGTTCCGGGACCTCGAAATCCCGAGAAACTGTGTATTATACACTTCGATTTGACCGTTCGGAAGGTCTGACCACTGTTTCTTTTTTCCCTGTTTTTCAATCACGCGTCCGAGCTCATTTCAGGAATTAACCTGTTCGATTTCAGCCTCAAATAACGAGCTTTAACACATTTTTCACGATAATCCGCGTTTCGGCGAATGCTGGTTTCTGGCACACCGGCAACCCCAAATGTTTTTGGTTGGTGCTCAAACTTTGCGTTGCCGCTTTATCTGACCCGAGGAAATTTCTATGTGATTTCCGGAAAAATTTTGTTCCGGGACCCCGAAATCCCGAAAAACCGTGTATTATACACTTCAATTTCAGCCGTTCGGAAGGTCATACCGGACCCTGTATCTTTTTCTCCCTGTTTTTCAATCACGCGTCCGAGTTCATTTCAAGAATTAACCTGTTCGATTTCAGCCTCAAATAACGAGCTTTAACACATTTTTCACGATAATCCGAGTTTTGGCGAATGCTGGTTTGTGGCACACCGGCACCCCCAAATGTCTTCACTTGGTGCTCAAACTTTGCGTGGCCGCTTTATCTGACCCGAGAAACTTTCTATGTCATTTCCGGAGAAATTTGTTCCGGGACCCCGGAATCTCGAAAAACCGTGTATTATACACTTCAATTTCAGCCGTTCGGAAGGTCATACCGGACCCTGTTTCTTTTTCTCCCTGTTTTTCAATCACGCGTCCGAGCTCATTTCAGGAATTAACCTGTTCAATTTCAGCCTCAAATAACGAGCTTTAACACATTTTTCACGATAATCCGAGTTTCGGCGAATGCTGGTTTGTGGCACACCGGCACCCCCAAATGTCTTCACTTGGTGCTCAAACTTTGCGTGGCCGCTTAATCTGACCCAAGGAACTTTCTATGTCATTTCCGGAGAATTTTGTTCCGGAACCCCGGAATCCCGAAAAACCGTGTATTATACACTTCAATTTCAGCCGTTCGGAAGGTCATACCGGACCCTGTTTCTTTTTCTCCCTGTTTTTCAATCACGCGTCTGAGCTCATTTCAGGAATTAACCTGTTCGATTTCAGCCTCAAATAACGAGCTTTAACACATTTTTCACGATAATCCGAGTTTCGGCGAATCTTTGGTTTACGCACACCGGCACCCCCAAATGTCTTCCGTTGGTGCTCAAACTTTGCGTGGCCGCTTTATCTGACCCGAGGAACTTTCTATGTGATTTCCGGAGAATTTCGTTCCAGGACCCCGCAATCCCGAAAAACCGTGTATTATACACTTCAATTTCAACCGTTCGGAAGGTCGTACCGGACCCTGTTTCTTTTTCTCCATGTTTTTCAATCACGCGTCCGAGCTAATTTCAGGAATTAACCTGTTCGATTTCAGCCTCAAATAACGACCTTTAACACATTTTTTACAATATACCGAGTTTCGTCGAATGCTGATTTCTGACACACCGGCAACCCCAAATGTTTTCGGTTGGTGCTTAAACTTTGCGTGGCCGCTTTATCTGACCCGAGGAACTTTCTATGTGATTTCCGAAGAATTTTGTTCCGGGACCTCGGAATCCCGAGAAACGTATTATACACTTCGATTTCACGGCCGTTCGGAAGGTCGTCACGGACCACTTTCTTTTTCCCTGTTTTTCAATCACGCGTCCCACTCATTTCAGGAATTAACCTGTTCGATTTCACCTCAAATAACGAGCTTTAACACATTTTTCACGATAATCCGAGGAGTTTCGGAATCTTTGGTTTTCGCACACCGGCAACCCCAAATGTTTTTGGTTGGTGCTCAAACTTTGCGTGGCCGCTTTATCTGACCCGAGGAAATTTCTATGTGATTTCCGGAAAAATTTTGTTCCGGGACCCCGAAATCCCGAAAAACCGTGTATTATACACTTCAATTTCAGCCGTTCGGAAGGTCGTACCGGACCCTGTTTCTTTTTCTCCCTGTTTTTCAATCACGCGTCCGGGCTCATTTCAGAAATTAACCTGTTCGATTTCAGCTTCAAATAACGAGCTTTAACACATTTTTCACGATTATCCGAGTTTCGGCGAATGCAGGTTTGTGACACACCGGCACCCCCAAATGTCTTCCGTTTGTGCTCAAACTTTGCGTGGCCGCTTTATCTGACCCGATTAATTTTCTATGTGAATTCCGGAGAATTTTGTTCCGGGACCCCGGAACCCCGAAAAACCGTGTATTATACACTTCAATTTCAAATGCTTCGGAAGGTCGTCGGACCACTGTTTCTTTTTCTCCATGTTTTTCAATCATGCGTCCGAGCTAATTTCAGGAATTAACCTGTTCGATTTCAGCCTCAAATAACGAGCTTTAACACATTTTTCACGATAATCCGAGTTTCGGCGAATGCTGTTTTCTGGCACACCGGCACCCCCAAATGTCTTCCGTTGGTGCTCAAACTTTGCGTGGCCGCTTTATCTGACCCGAGTAACTTTATATGTGATTTCCGGGACCCCGGAATCCCGAAAAACCGTGTATTATACTCTTCAATTTCAGCCGTTCGGAAGGTCATACCGGACCATGTTTCTTTTTCTCCCTGTTTTTCAATCACGCGTCCGAGCTTATTTCGTGAATTAACTGTTCGATTTGACCTCAAATAACGAGCATTAACACATTTTTCACGATAATCGAGTTTCGGCGAATCTTTTTCGCACACCGGCAACCCCAAACGTCTTCCGTTGGTGCTCAAACTTTGCGTGGCCGCTTTATCGACCCGATGAACTTTCTATGTGATTTCCGAGAATTTCGTTTCAGACCCGCAATCCCGAAAAACCGTGTATTATACACTTCAATTTCAGCCGTTCGGAAGGTCGTATCGGACCCTGTTTTTTTTCTCCCTGTTTTTCAATCACGCGTCCGAGCTCATTTCAGAATTAACCTGTTCGATTTCAGCCTCAAATAACGAGCTTTAACACATTTTTCACGATAATCCGAGTTTCGCGAATCTTTGGTTTAAGTACACCGCACCACCAAATGTCTTCCGTTGGTGCTCAAACTTTGCGTGGCCGCTTTATCTGACCCGAGGAACTTTCTATGTGATTTGCGGAGAATTTCGTTTCAGGACCCCGCAATCCCGAAAAACCGTGTATTATACACTTCAATTTCAACCGTTCGGAAGGTCGTATCGGACCCTGTTTCTTTTTCTCCATGTTTTTCAATCACGCGTCCGAGCTAATTTCAGGAATTAACCTGTTCGATTTCAGCCTCAAATAACGAGCTTTAACACATTTTTCACGATAATCCGAGTTTCGGCGAATCTTTGGTTTAAGTACACCGCACCACCAAATGTCTTCCGTTGGTGCTCAAACTTTGCGTGGCCGCTTTATCGACCCGTAACTTTCGATGTGATTTCCGGAGAATTTTGTTCCGGGACCGAATCCCGAAAACCGTGTATTATACAACTTCAATTTCAAACCGTTCAAGGTCGCAAATGGGACCTGTTTCTTTTTCTCCCTGTTTTTCAATCACACGTCCGAGCTCATTTCAGGAATTAACCTGTTCGATTTCAGCCTCAAATAACGAGTTTTAACACATTTTTCACGATAATCCGAGTTTCGGCGAATACTGGTTTGTGGCACACCGGCACCCCCAAATGTCTTCACTTGGTGCTCAAACTTTGCGTCGCTGCTTTATCTGACCCGAGGAACTTTCTATGTCATTTCCGGAGAATTTTGTTCCAGGACCCCGGAATCCCGAAAAACCGTGTATTATACACTTCAATTTCAAATAGTTCGGAAGGTCGTCACAGGACCTGTTTCTTTTTCTCCTGTTTTTTTCAATCACGCGTCTCGAGCTCATTTCAGAATTAACCTGTTCGATTTCACCTCAAATAACGAGCTTTAACACATTTTTCACGATAATCCGAGTTTCGGCGAATCTTTGGTTTCGCACACCGGCACCCCCAAATGTCTTCCGTTGGTGCTCAAACTTTGCGTGGCCGCTTTATCGACCCGAGTAACTTTCTGTGATTTCCGAGACTTTTGTTCCGGGTTCTCGGAATCCTGAAAAACCGTGTATTTATACACTTCAATTTCACCGTTCGGAAGGTCATACCGGACCCTGTTTCTTTTTCTCCCTGTTTTTCAATCACGCGTCCGAGCTCATTTCAGGAATTAACCTGTTCGATTTCAGCCTCAAATAACGAGCTTTAACACATTTTTCACGATAATCAGAGTTTCGGCGAATCTTTGTTTTTAAGCACACCGCAACCCCAAACGTCTTCCGTTGGTGCTCAAACTTTGCGTGGCCGCTTTATCTGACCCGAGGAACTTTCTATGTGATTTCGGGAGAATTTCGTTCCAGGACCCCGCAATCCCGAAAAACCGTGTATTATACACTTCAATTTCAACCGTTCGGAAGGTCGTACCGGACCCTGTTTCTTTTTCTCCGTGATTTTCAATCACGCGTCCGAGCTAATTTCAGGAATTAACCTGTTCGATTTCAGCCTCAAATAACGAGCTTTAACACATTTTTCACGATAATCCGAGTTTCGTCGAATGCTGGTTTCTGACACACCGGCAACCCCAAATGTTTTCGGTTGGTGCTTAAACTTTGCGTGGCCGCTTTATCTGAACCGAGGAACTTTCTATGTGATTTCCGAAGAATTTTGTTCCGGGACCTCGGAATCCCGAGAAACTGTGTATAATACACTTCAATTTCAGCCGTTCGGAAGGTCGTACCGGACCCTGTTTCTTTTTTCCCTGTTTTTCAATTACGTGTCCGAGCTCATTTCAGGAATTAACCTGTTCGATTTCAGCCTCAAATAACGAGCTTTAACACATTTTTCACGATAATCCGAGTTTCGGCGAATGCTGGTTTCTGGCTCACCGGCAACCCCAAATGTTTTCGGTTGGTGCTCAAACTTTGCGTGGCCGCTTTACCTGACCCGAGGAAATTTCTATGTGATTTCCGGAGAAATTTTGTTCCGGGACCCCGAAATCCCGAAAAACCGTGTATTATACACATCAATTTCAGCCGTTCGGAAGGTCGTACCGGACCCTGTTTCTTTTTCTCCCTGTTTTTCAATCACGCGTCCGGGCTCATTTCAGGAATTAACATGTTCGATTTCAGCTTCAAATAACGAGCGTTAACACATTTTTCACGATAATCCGAGTTTCGGCGAATGCAGGTTTGTGACACACCGGCACCCCCAAATGTCTTCCGTTGGTGCTCAAACTTTGCGTGGCCGCTTTATCTGACCCGAGTAACTTTCGATGTGATTTCCGGAGAATTTTTTTCCGGGACCCCGGAATCCCGAAAAACCGTGTATTATACACTTCAATTTCAGCCGTTCGGAAGGTCGTACCGGACCCTGTTTCTTTTTCTCCCTGTTTTTCAATCACGCGCCCGGGCTCATTTCAGGAATTAACCTGTTCGATTTCAGCTTCAAATAACGAGCTTTAACACATTTTTCACGATAATCCGAGTTTCGGCGAATGCAGGTTTGTGACACACCGGCACCCCCAAATGTCTTCCGTTTGTGCCCAAACTTTGCCTGGCCGCTTTATCTGACCCGATTAATTTTCTATGTGATTTCCGGAGAATTTTTTTCCGGGACCCCGGAATCCCGAAAAACCGTGTATTATACACTTCAATTTCAAAGTTCGGAAGGTCGTGCGGACCTGTTTCTTTTTCTCCATGTTTTTCAATCATGCGTCCGAGCTAATTTCAGGAATTAACCTGTTCGATTTCAGCCTCAAATAACGAGCTTTAACACATTTTTCACGATAATCCGAGTTTCGGCGAATGCTGTTTTCTGGCACACCGGCACCCCCAAATGTTTTCGGTTGGTGCTCAAACTTTGCGTGGCCGCTTTATCTGACCCGAGTAACTTTCTGTGTGATTTCCGGAGAATTTTCTTCCGGAATCCCGAAAAACCGTGTATTATACAACTTCAATTTCAGCCGTTCGGAAGGTCGTACCGGACCCTGTTTCTTTTTCTCCATGTTTTTCAATCACGCGTCCGAGCTCATTTCAGGAATTAACCTGTTCGATTTCAGCCTCAAATAACGAGCTTTAACACATTTTTCACGATAATCCGAGTTTCGGCGAATGCTGGTTTCTGGCACACCGGCAACTCCAAATGTTTTTGGTTGGTGCTCAAACTTTGCGTGGCCGCTTTATCTGACCCGAGGAAATTTCTATGTGATTTCCGGAAAAATTTTGTTCCGGGACCCCGAAATCCCGAAAAACCGTGTATTATACACTTCAATTTCAAATAGTTCGGAAGGTCGTACCGGACCAGTATCTTTTTCTCCTGTTTTTCAATCACGCGTCCGAGCTCATTTCAGGAATTAACCTGTTCGATTTCAGCCTCAAATAACGAGCTTTAACACATTTTTCACGATAATCCGAGTTTCGGCGAATGCTGGTTTGTGGCACACCGGCACCCCAAATGTCTTCAGTTGGTGCTCAAACTTTGCGTGGCCGCTTTATCTGACCCGAGGAACTTTCTATGTGATTTCCGGAGAATTTTGTTCCGGGACCCCGGAATCCCGAAAAACCGTGTATTATACACTTCAATTTCAGCCGTTCGGAAGGTCATACCGGACCCTGTTTCTTTTTCTCCCTGTTTTTCAATCACGCGTCCGAGCTCATTTCATGAATTAACCTGTTCAATTTCTGATGCGTAAGCGGAAGCTAAAACGAACTGGATAGTGTGACTAGAACAAGACGCCAATCTTGTTGTTTGTCGTGAGCCAAATTGGACGCCAATCCTCCTTGAACTCGTTGAATCGAAGTACCTTATCGATTTGAAATACAAAGTACCTTATTATATTGAGTAAGAACACACGTTTCTTATGAAATAACTTGAATTGATTGGTTCCTTAATTTGGCCAAGACAACCTATATTTATACCCCATACATATTCCTAATATGACTCCTTGATAAAATTCTAATTCTAATTCTAAGAGAGAAATATGGAAAACAAACTCTTAACTATTTCCGTAATTAAACTACCTGTTTCCTATGAGGAAACTTATTGCCTTAAACTAACAATCTAACAATCTACCTTATTTTAGAAAACATGGAAATAACCTTATTTTAGAAAATATGGAAATAACAGACTTTCTGATGCTTCCTTGCTGTTCCACGTATGTCATGCTTGCCCACCATTCACCAGCACTCCTACGCCCACCGTGTACATTTGAGACCCTTGAGTTCTTGTGAGTTCAATTAGCTTATCCGGGTTCAAAATGAGATTCTCATGATCCACATTTGGATCATCCCCTCCCTCTTGAGAAGGAATTGTCCTCAATTCCAGCAACCCGTCATCATCTATGTACGGTGATAAGTCCCCCACATTGAAAGTGGCATGCACTCCATAATCTCCGAATTCAATCTTGTAGGCATTGTCGTTGATGCGTTGTATCACTTTGTAAGGTCCTTCCGCTCTAGGCATGAGTTTGTTCTTGCGTTTTCCTGGAAATCGTTCCTTCCTCAAGTGCAACCATACAAGATCACCCTCTTTGAACACCTTAGCTCTCCTATTTTTGTTTGCCTTTCGTTTATACACCTCATTCACGTGTTCAATTCTGGTCTTAACTTGGTCGTGCAATTTCATCATGGACTTCAATTTTGCTTCAGCATCTTTATGCAACAGCTCATTCTTTGGCAAAGGCACTAAATCAATTGGTAAGTAAGGATTCACCCCATATACTACCTCAAATGGTGAGTGTTTAGTAGCATAGGTAGGCGACACATTATATGCGAACTCAAAGATGCGCTAATTTCAAGTCCCAATCTTTCTGAGTTTTGCTCACAAGTCCTCTCAACAATGCTCCAAGTATCCGATTAGTAACCTCTGTTTGCCCATCTGTTTGTGGATGATGTGAGGTACTAAAAAGGAGCTTAGTTCCAACTCGCCTCCACAAGGTATTCCAGAAATAACTTAGAAATTTTGAATCACGATCCAAACAATGGTGCGTGGGATACCATGGAGTCTCAACACTTCTCTATAATATAAATCCGCAACATTTACAGCATCATCCGTTTTATGGCATGGAATGAAATGAGCCATCTTCGAGAATCGATCAACCACTACCATGATTGCATCCTTACCCCGTTGTGTGCGAGGTAACGCCACTATAAAGTCCATTGAAACATCTTCCCATGGCTTTTCTCGAACCGGGCGCGCAAAGGGAGTATAAGAACCCGCCTTAAAAGTACTTTTGGCCATATGACAAGTCACACATTTGTTCACGATACTTGTAACATCTCCTAACATCTTAGGCCAATAAAAATGTTCTTGTAATACCTCCAATGTCTTAGTAATCCCGAAATGACTGCCAATCCACCCCATGTGCCTCTCGAATCAACAACTCGCGCATTGGGTGTTTAGGAACGCACAAACGATTCCCTTTGAAGAGAAACCCCTCTTGGATCACGTATTCTTTACTCGAACCAGCCCTGACACATACTGCATAGACCTCCTTAAAATCCACATCCTGCTCATAGAAGCCTTTCAAAAATTCGAACCCCAATAGCCTCACCTCCAACGTGGCCAACAATGTATAACGCCTTGACAAAGCATCCGCCACCACATTGTCTTTTCCCTTTTTGTACTTGGCTGAAAAATTAAATGATTGTAGGAATTCAACCCATTTAGCATGTCTTGAGTTGAGTTTCCGCTGCCCATTTATGTTCTTCAAAGATTCGTGATCGGAATGCAATACGAAGTGATGTGGCTTCAAGTAATGGCTCCAATGATCTAGAGCTCGTATGATTGCATAGAATTCTTTATCATATGTCGAGTAGTTCAATCTAGCCCCACCTAGCTTCTCTGAAAAATAGGCTATGGGCCTCTTCCCTTGAATCAAAACAGCCCCGATACCCACCCCACTAGCGTCACATTCCACCTCAAATGGAGTCGTGAAATCTGGTAAGGCAAGGACGGGTGCTGCACATAATCTCTCTTTAATAGTCTCAAAACCTTTTTGGGCGTGTAAATCCCATGTGAACTTTCCCTTCTTCAAGCATTCCGTAACCGGACTCATAATTGTGCTAAAATCCCTTATGAAACGACGATAAAATGATGCTAAACCATGGAACGATCGTACCTCTGTAATGGTAGTAGGTACAGGCCAAGAACGAATCGCTTCCACTTTAGCTTGGTCCACAGCCACCCCCTGTCCTGAAATCACATATCCAAGGAACATAACTGCATCTACTAGGAATGAACACTTCTCCAATTTACCATAAAGTTTTTGAAATCTCAATACTTCCAGAACACTTCTCAAATGCTCCATATGTTCTCTTAAATCTTTTGAGTAGACCAAAATATCATCGAGGTAAACAACTACGCATTTACCTAAGAATGGCTTCAACACTTCATTCATGAGACGCATAAATGTACTAGGTGCATTTGTGAGTCCAAATGGCATTACCAACCACTCATATAGTCCATACTTAGTTTTAAACGCTGTTTTCCACTCATCTCCTTCCCTCATTCGAATTTGATGATATCCACTCCTTAGATCGATTTTAGAGAAAATAGTAGAACCATGTAACTCGTCCAACATATCATCCAATCGTGGCATTGGGAACCGGTACTTGATAGTAATGTTATTTACGGCACGACTATCAACACACATTCTCCAAGTTCCCTCCTTCTTCGGAACAAGCAAAACTGGAACCGCACACGGACTTAAACTCTCACGGATATACCCACGATCAAGTAACTCATCGATTTGTCTTTGGAGCTCCTTAGTCTCTTCTGGATTGCATCTATAGGCTGCTCTATTTGGTAGAGAAGCTCCTGGTATGAGATCGATTTGATGCTCAATCCCTCTAATCGGCGGCAATCCTGGTGGTAAGTCAGCTGGAAATACATCAACAAACTCGTTAAGTAAATCCTTAATCTCCCCTTGATGCTCTTGGGCCGGTTCTGTCGTGTTCTGAGCAACCATCAGATATACCTGCCCTCCCTCTTGAATCACTTCTTCCACCTCTCTTTCACTCGCCATAAGTGTCAGGTTTGGCGTTTTAGGTGCCTTCATATGCGTTTTTCGAATAGCTTCTGGGGACATGGGTTTAAGGGTAATCTTCTTTCCTTTTACCAACAATGTGTAGCTATTGCTCCTCCCATGATGCACCACATCCCTATCAAACTGCCATGGTCTTCCCAACAATAGATGGCACGCATCCATTGGGATGACATCACACAATACCTCGTCCTGATATGAACCCATGGTGAACATGACACGGGCCTGCCTAGTAACTCTCAAATTGTTGCTATCATCGAGCCAATGAAGGTTATAAGGACGTGGATGAGCCGTGGTATTCAATGCCAGTTTCTTCACCAATTCAGTAGATGCCACATTCGTACAACTCCCTCCATCCACGATCACATTGCACCACTTATCCTTGATTTGGCACTTAGTATGAAACAGCTGATCCCTCTGCTCTTTGTCCACTATCTCAATTTCAGAATGCAAAGCTCTTCGTAATACCAATGCGGAATCATAGATAGGTGCCTCAAACTCTTCTTCCTCATAATGCCCTTCTTCTTTCTCGTTGAGGTTGAGATTGAATATACCTTCCTCTTCTAACTCCTCATCATGGAGGCTGTCCCTCCAAGTATTTGCCTCTCGTAGGGTAACGATTCGTTTGTTAGGACATGCCGCTTGAAAGTGTCCAAAACCTTGACATTTGAAACAACGTACCTTCGAAAGATCTTTAGGTAGAGGTGCCGCCTCAGTCTTGCTACGCACGAGTGGGGTGCTCGTGGTTGTGGTACTCGGCCCAGCTGAAACTGTGACTCCCTTGGTCGAATCTGGACGAGTCCACGGACTGGTTCTAGGTGCAGGCGAGGTGCTAGAGCGATTTGTTTTTTGTTGAGCCTCAACCTTAAGGCATAAGTTACACAATTCATCAAAAGATGTGTAATTATGTAAGTCCACCACGTTAGCTAAGGCACGATTAAGACCTCTGCAAAAACGAGCCATCCTTTGATCTTCAAGTTCTTCAACTTCACTCAACATGACAAGTTCCTCAAACTCAGTTAAGTAATCAGCAATGCTTCGTGTTCCTTGAGTAAGTTCTGCCATTCTTCGATATAGCCCCAACTTATGGGTGTGAGGCACATATCGTTGACGCAATTTCTTTTTTAATTTAGTCCAAGAGCGGATCTTTTCCTTGCCATCCTTCGCCCTCTGAGTCTTTAAGTTCTCATACCACAAGGAAGCGTTTTTGCTTAGTTTTAGGATTGCATACTTACAACTTTTCTCATCGCATAGATCTTTAAACTCGAACATTCGTTCGATCTTTCTTTCCCATTCTAAGTAATCTTCAGGGTCGGTTCCACCAGCAAATTCCGGCAGCTCCGTGACTTTGAACTCATCCACGGTTTTCTGCCTTGCCCCACTTCTGAGCCCCGTAGGTCTCGTGTGTAGATAATCCCGCACCTCAGCGAGTATAGTTTCATCATCCAATTCAGCCATTGTGTTAGGATCAAGAGCCGAAGCTCTGATACCACTTATGATGCGTAAGCGGAAGCTAAAACGAACTGGATAGTGTGACTAGAACAAGACGCCAATCTTGTTGTTTGTCGTGAGCCAAATTGGACGCCAATCCTCCTTGAACTCGTTGAATCGAAGTACCTTATCGATTTGAAATACAAAGTACCTTATTGTATTGAGTAAGAACACACGTTTCTTATGAAATAACTTGAATTGATTGGTTCCTTAATTTGGCCAAGACAACCTATATTTATACCCCATACATATTCCTAATATGACTCCTTGATAAAATTCTAATTCTAATTCTAAGAGAGAAATATGGAAAACAAACTCTTAACTATTTCCGTAATTAAACTACCTGTTTCCTATGAGGAAACTTATTGCCTTAAACTAACAATCTAACAATCTACCTTATTTTAGAAAACATGGAAATAACCTTATTTTAGAAAATATGGAAATAACAGACTTTCGATGCTTCCTTCATTGCTCCACGTATGTCATGCTTGCCACACATTCACCAAAGACTCCTACGCCCACCGTGTACATTTAAGACCCTTGAGTTCTTGTGAGTTCAATTAGCTTATCCGGGTTCAAAATGAGATTCTCATGATCCACATTTGGATCAATTTCAACCTCAAATAACGAGCTTTAACACATTTTTCACGATAATCCGAGTTTCGGCGAATGCTGGTTTGTGGCACACCGGCACCCCCAAATGTCTTCACTTGGTGCTCAAACTTTGCGTGGCCGCTTTATCTGACCCGAGGAACTTTCTATGTGATTTCCGGAGAATTTTGTTCCGGGACCCCGGAATCCCGAAAAACCGTGTATTATACACTTCAATTTCAGCCGTTCGGAAGGTCGTACCGGACCCTGTTTCTTTTTCTCCCTGTTTTTCAATCACGCGTTCGAGCTCATTTCAGGAATTAACCTGTTCAATTTCAGCCTCAAATAACGAGCTTTAACACATTTTTCACGATAATCCGAGTTTCGGCGAATGCTGGTTTGTGGCACACCGGCACCCCCAAATGTCTTCACTTGGTGCTCAAAATTTGCGTGGCCGCTTTATCTGACCCGAGGAACTTTCTATGTCATTTCCGGAGAATTTTGTTCCGGGACCCCGGAATCCCGAAAAACCGTGTATTATACACTTCAATTTCAGCCGTTCGGAAGGTCGTACCGGACCCTGTATCATTTTCTCCCTGTTTTTCAATCACGCGTCCGAGCTCATTTCAGGAATTAACCTGTTCGATTTCAGCCTCAAATAACGAGCTTTAACACATTTTTCACGATAATCCGAGTTTCGGCGAATGCTGGTTTGTGGCACACCGGCACCCCCAAATGTCTTCACTTGGTGCTCAAACTTTGCGTGGCCGCTTTATCTGACCCAAGGAACTTTCTATGTCATTTCCGGAGAATTTTGTTCCGGAACCCCGGAATCCCGAAAAACCGTGTATTATACACTTCAATTTTAGCCGTTCGGAAGGTCATACGGACCACTGTTTCTTTTTCTCCTGTTTTTCAATCACGCGTCGAGCTCATTTCAGAATTAACTGTTCGATTTCACCTCAAATAACGAGCTTTAACACATTTTTCACGATAATCCGAGTTTCGGCGAATCTTTGGTTTCGCACACCGCACCCCCAAATGTCTTCCGTTGGTGCTCAAATTTTGCGTGGCCGCTTTATCTGACCCGAGGAACTTTCTATGTGATTTCCGGAGAATTTCGTTCCAGGACCCCGCAATCCCGAAAAACCGTGTATTATACACTTCAATTTCAACCGTTCGGAAGGTCGTACCGGACCCTGTTTCTTTTTCTCCATGTTTTTCAATCACGCGTCCGAGTTCAGGAATTAACCTGTTCGATTTCAGCCTCAAATAACGAGCTTTAACCCATTTTTCACGATAATCCGAGTTTCGTCGAATGCTGATTTCTGACACACCGGCAACCCCAAATGTTTTCGGTTGGTGCTTAAACTTTGCGTGGCCGCTTTATCTGACCCGAGGAACTTTCTATGTGATTTCCGAAGAATTTTGTTCCGGGACCTCGGAATCCCGAGAAACTGTGTATTATACACTTCGGCCAGCCGTTCGGAAGGTCGTAATGGGACCTTTTTTTTTCCCCGATTTTCAATCACGCGTCCGAGCTCATTTCGAGAATTAACCCGTTCGATTTAAACCTCAAATAACGAGCTTTAACACATTTTTCACGATAATCCGAGTTTCGGCGAATGCTGGTTTCTGGCACACCGGCAACCCCAAATGTTTTTGGTTGGTGCTCAAACTTTGCGTGACCGCTTTATCTGACCCGAGGAAATTTCTATGTGATTGCCGGAAAAATTTTGTTCCGGGACCCCGAAATCCCGAAAAACCGTGTATTATACACTTCAATTTCAGCCGTTCGGAAGGTCGTACCGGACCACTTTTTTCTCCTGTTTTTCAATCACGCGTCCGGCTCATTTCAGAAATTAACCTGTTCGATTTCAGCTTCAAATAACGAGCTTTAACACATTTTTCACGATTATCCGAGTTTCGGCGAATGCAGGTTTGTGACACACCGGCACCCCCAAATGTCTTCCGTTTGTGCTCAAACTTTGCGTGGCCGCTTTATCTGACCCGATTAATTTTCTATGTGAATTCCGGAGAATTTTGTTCCGGGACCCCGGAATCCCGAAAAACCGTGTATTATACACTTCAATTTCAGCCGTTCGGAAGGTCGTACCGGACCCTGTTTCTTTTTCTCCATGTTTTTCAATCATGCGTCCGAGCTAATTTCAGGAATTAACCTGTTCGATTTCAGCCTCAAATAACGAGCTTTAACACATTTTTCACGATAATCCGAGTTTCGGCGAATGCTCTTTTTTTTACGCACACCGCACCCCCAAATGTCTTCCGTTGGTGCTCAAACTTTGCGTGGCCGCTTTATCTGACCCGAGTAACTTTATATGTGATTTCCGGAGAATTTTTTTCCGGGACCCCGGAATCCCGAAAAACCGTGTATTATACACTTCAATTTCAGCCGTTCGGAAGGTCATACCGGACCATGTTTCTTTTTCTCCCTGTTTTTCAATCACGCGTCCGAGCTTATTTCAGGAATTAACCTGTTCGATTTCAGCCTCAAATAACGAGCTTTAACACATTTTTCACGATAATCAGAGTTTCGGCGAATGCTGTTTCTGGCACACCGGCAACCCCAAACGTCTTCCGTTGGTGCTCAAACTTTGCGTGGCCGCTTTATTTGACCCGAGGAACTTTCTATGTGATTTCTGGAGAATTTCGTTTCAGGACCCCGCAATCCCGAAAAACCGTGTATTATACACTTCAATTTCAACCGTTCGGAAGGTCGTATCGGACCCTGTTTCTTTTTCTCCATGTTTTTCAATCACGCGTCCGAGCTAATTTCAGGAATTAACCTGTTCGATTTCAGCCTCAAATAACGAGCTTTAACACATTTTTCACGATAATCCGAGTTTCGGCGAATGCTGGTTTCTGGTACACCGGCACCACCAAATGTCTTCCGTTGGTGCTCAAACTTTGCGTGGCCGCTTTATCTGACCCGAGGAACTTTCTATGTGATTTCCGGAGAATTTCGTTTCAGGACCCCGCAATCCCGAAAAACCGTGTATTATACACTTCAATTTCAACCGTTCGGAAGGTCGTATCGGACCCTGTTTCTTTTTCTCCATGTTTTTCAATCACGCGTCCGAGCTAATTTCAGGAATTAACCTGTTCGATTTCGGCCTCAAATAACGAGCTTTAACACATTTTTCACGATAATCCGAGTTTCGGCGAATCTTTGGTTTCTGTACACCGCACCACCAAATGTCTTCCGTTGGTGCTCAAACTTTGCGTGGCCGCTTTATCGACCCGAGTAACTTTCGATGTGATTTCCGAGAATTTTGTTCGGACCCCTAATCCCGAAAAACCGTGTATTATACAACTTCAATTTCAGCCGTTCAAGGTCGTAAATCGACCCTGTTTCTTTTTCCCTGTTTTTTCAATCACACGTCCGAGCTCATTTCAGAATTAACCTGTTCGATTTCCACCTCAAATAACGAGTTTTAACACATTTTTCACGATAATCCGAGTTTCGGCGAATCTTGTTTGTGGCACACCAAGCACTCCCAAATGTCTTCACTTGGTGCTCAAACTTTGCGTCGCGCTTTATCTCGACCCGAGGAACTTTCTATGTCATTTCCGGAGAATTTTGTTCCGGACCCCGGAATCCCGAAACCGTGTATTATACACTTCAATTTCAAATGTTCGGAAGGTCGTACGGACCCTGTTTCTTTTTCTCCCGTTTTTCAATCACGAGTCCGAGCTCATTTCAGGAATTAACCTGTTCGATTTCAGCCTCAAATAACGAGCTTTAACACATTTTTCACGATAATCCGAGTTTCGGCGAATGCTGGTTTCTGGCACACCGGCACTCCCAAATGTCTTCCGTTGGTGCTCAAACTTTGCGTGGCCGCTTTATCTGACCCGAGTAACTTTCTGTGTGATTTCCGGAGACTTTTGTTCCGGGACCTCGGAATCCCGAAAAACCGTGTATTTATACACTTCAATTTCACCGTTCGGAAGGTCATACCGGACCCTGTTTCTTTTTCTCCCTGTTTTTCAATCACGCGTCCGAGCTCATTTCAGGAATTAACCTGTTCGATTTCAGCCTCAAATAACGAGCTTTAACACATTTTTCACGATAATCAGAGTTTCGGCGAATGCTGTTTCTGGCACACCGGCAACCCCAAACGTCTTCCGTTGGTGCTCAAACTTTGCGTGGCCGCTTTATCTGACCCGAGGAACTTTCTATGTGATTTCGGGAGAATTTCGTTCCAGGACCCCGCAATCCCGAAAAACCGTGTATTATACACTTCAATTTCAGCCGTTCGGAAGGTCGTACCGGACCCTGTTTCTTTTTTCCCTGTTTTTCAATTACGTGTCTGAGCTCATTTCAGGAATTAACCAGTTCGATTTCAACCTCAAATAACGAGCTTTAACACATTTTTCACGATAATCCGAGTTTCGGCGAATGCTGGTTTCTGGCACACCGGCAACCCCAAATGTTTTCGGTTGGTGCTCAAACTTTGCGTGGCCGCTTTACCTGACCCGAGGAAATTTCTATGTGATTTCCGGAGAAATTTTGTTCCGGGACCCCGAAATCCCGAAAAACCGTGTATTATACACTTCAATTTCACCGTTCGGAAGGTCGTCATGGGACCTCGTTTCTTTTTCTCCCTGTTTTTCAATCACGCGTCCGGGCTCATTTCAGGAATTAACATGTTCGATTTCAGCTTCAAATAACGAGCGTTAACACATTTTTCACGATAATCCGAGTTTCGGCGAATGCAGGTTTGTGACACACCGGCACCCCCAAATGTCTTCCGTTGGTGCTCAAACTTTGCGTGGCCGCTTTACCTGACCCGAGTAACTTTCGATGTGATTTCCGGAGAATTTTTTTCCGGGACCCCGGAATCCCGAAAAACCGTGTATTATACACTTCAATTTCAGCCGTTCGGAAGGTCGTACCGGACCCTGTTTCTTTTTCTCCCGTTTTCAATCACGCGCCGGGCTCATTTCAGAATTAACTGTTCGATTTCACTTCAAATAACGAGCTTTAACACATTTTTCACGATAATCCGAGTTTCTAATCGCGGTTTTGTGACACACCGGCACCCCCAAATGTCTTCCGTTTGTGCCCAAACTTTGCCTGGCCGCTTTATCTGACCCGATTAATTTTCTATGTGATTTCCGGAAAATTTTCTTCCGGGACCCCGGAATCCCGAAAAACCGTGTATTATACACTTCAATTTCAGCCGTTCGGAAGGTCGTACCGGACCCTGTTTCTTTTTCTCCATGTTTTTCAATCACGCGTCCGAGCTAATTTCAGGAATTAACCTGTTCGATTTCAGCCTCAAATAACGAGCTTTAACACATTTTTCACGATAATCCGAGTTTTGCGAATCTTTGTTTTTACAGCACACCGGCACCCCCAAATGTTTTCGGTTGGTGCTCAAACTTTGCGTGGCCGCTTTATCTGACCCGAGTAACTTTCTGTGTGATTTCCGGAGAATTTTGTTCCGGGATCCCGGAATCCCGAAAAACCGTGTATTATACAACTTCAATTTCAGCCGTTCGGAAGGTCGAACCGGACCCTGTTTCTTTTTCTCCATGTTTTTCAATCACGCGTCCGAGCTTATTTCAGGAATTAACCTGTTCGATTTCAGCCTCAAATAACGAGCTTTAACACATTTTTCACGATAATCCGAGTTTCGGCGAATGCTGGTTTCTGGCACACCGGCAACCCCAAATGTTTTTGGTTGGTTCTCAAACTTTGCGTGGCCGCTTTATCTGACCCGAGTAACTTTCTGTGTGAATTCCGGAGAATTTTGTTCCGGGACCCCGGAATCCCGAAAAACCGTGTATTATACAACTTCAATTTCAGCCGTTCGGAAGGTCGTACCGGACCCTGTTTCTTTTTCTCCCTGTTTTTCAATCACACGTCCTAGCTCATTTCAGGAATTAACCTGTTCGATTTCAGCCTCAAATAACGAGCTTTAACACATTTTTCACGATAATCCGAGTTTCGGGGAATGCTGGTTTGTGGCACACCGGCACCCTCAAATGTCTTCACTTGGTGCTCAAACTTTGCGTGGCCGCTTTATCTAACCCGAGGAACTTTCTATGTCATTTCCGGAGAATTTGGTTCCGGGACCTCGAAATCCCGAAAAACCGTGTATTATACACTTCAATTTCAGAAGCTCGTACCGGACCCTGTTTCTTTTTCTCCCTGTTTTTCAATCACGCGTCTGAGCTCATTTCAGGAATTAACCTGTTCTATTTCAGCCTCAAGTAACGAGCTTAAACACATTTTTCACGATAATCCGAGTTTCTGCGAATGCTGGTTTCTGGCACACCGGCACCCCCAAATGTCTTCCGTTGGTGCTCAAACTTTGCGTGGCCGCTTTATCTGACCCGAGTAACTTTCGATGTGATTTCCGGAGAATTTTGTTCCGGGACCCCGGAATCCCAAAAACCGTGTATTATACAACTTCAATTTCAGCCGTTCAGAAGGTCGTACCGGACCCTGTTTCTTTTTCTCCCTGTTTTTCAATCACACGTCCGAGCTCATTTCAGGAATTAACCTGTTCGATTTCAGTCTCAAATAACGAGCTTTAACACATTTTTCACGATAATCCGAGTTTCGGCGAATGCAGGTTTGTGACACACCGGCACCCCCAAATGTCTTCCGTTTGTGCTCAAACTTTGCGTGGCCGCTTTATCTGACCCGATTAATTTTCTATGTGATTTCCGGAGAATTTTGTTCTGGGACCCCGGAATCCCGAAAAACCGTGTATTATACAACTTCAATTTCAGCCGTTCGGAAGGTCGTACCGGACCCTGTTTCTTTTTCTCCCTGTTTTTCAATCACACGTCCTAGCTCATTTCAGGAATTAACCTGTTCGATTTCAGCCTCAAATAACGAGCTTTAACACATTTTTCACGATAATCCGAGTTTCGGGGAATGCTGGTTTGTGGCACACCGGCACCCTCAAATGTCTTCACTTGGTGCTCAAACTTTGCGTGGCCGCTTTATCTGACCCGAGGAACTTTCTATGTCATTTCCGGAGAATTTGGTTCCGGGACCTCGAAATCCCGAAAAACCGTGTATTATACACTTCAATTTCAGAAGCTCGTACCGGACCCTGTTTCTTTTTCTCCCTGTTTTTCAATCACGCGTCTGAGCTCATTTCAGGAATTAACCTGTTCGATTTCAGCCTCAAGTAACAAGCTTAAACACATTTTTCACGATAATCCGAGTTTTCGCGAATCTTTGGTTTCTCGCACACCGCACCCCAAATGTCTTCCGTTGGTGCTCAAACTTTGCGTGGCCGCTTTATCTGACCCGAGTAACTTTCGATGTGATTTCCGGAGAATTTTGTTCCGGGACCCCGGAATCCCAAATAACCGTGTATTATACAACTTCAATTTCAGCCGTTCGGAAGGTCGTACCGGACCCTGTTTCTTTTTCTCCCTGTTTTTCAATCACGCGTCCGAGCTCATTTCAGGAATTAACCTGTTCGATTTCAGCCTCAAATAACGAGCTTTAACACATTTTTCACGATAATCCGAGTTTCGGCGAATGCTGGTTTGTGACACACCGGCACCCCCAAATGTCTTCCGTTTGTGCTCAAACTTTGCGTGGCCGCTTTATCTGACCCGATTATTTTTCTATGTGATTTCCGGAGAATTTTGTTCTGGGACCCCGGAATCCCGAAAAACCGTGTATTATACACTTCAATTTCAAATTTCGGAAGGTCGTACGGACCTGTTTTTTTTCTCCATATTTTTCAATCATGCGTCCGAGCTAATTTCAGAATTAACTGTTCGATTTCAACCTCAAATAACGAGCTTTAACACATTTTTCACGATAATCCGAGTTTCGCGAATGTCATTTTTCGCACACCGCACCCCAAATTTCTTCCGTTGGTGCTCAAACTTTGCGTGGCCGCTTTATCTGACCCGAGTAACTTTCTATGAGATTTCCGGAGAATTTTGTTCCGTGACCCCGAAATCCCGAAAAACCGTGTATTATACACTTCAATTTCAAATGCCTTCGGAAGGTCGATCGACCCCGTTTTCTTTTTCTCCCTGTTTTTCAATCACGCGTCTGAGCTCATTTCATGAATTGACCTGTTCGATTTCAGCCTCAAGTAACGAGCTTTAACACATTTTTCACGATAATCCGAGTTTCGGTGAATGCTGGTTTCTGGCACACCGGCACCCGCAAATGTCTTCCGTTGGTGCTCAAACTTTGCGTGACCGCTTTATCTGACCCGAGTAACTTTCGATGTGATTTCCGGAGAATTTTGTTCCGGGACCACGGAATCCCGAAAAACCGTGTATTATACAACTTCAATTTCAGCCGTTCGGAAGGTCGTACCGGACCCTGTTTCTTTTTCTCCCTGTTTTTCAATCACACGTCCGAGCTCATTTCAGGAATTAACCTGTTCGATTTCAGCCTCAAATAACAAGCTTTAACACATTTTTAACGATAATCCGAGTTTCGCGAATCTTTGGTTTGGGTACACCTAAGACCCTCAAATGTCTTCACTTGGTGCTCAAACTTTGCGTGGCCGCTTTATCTGACCCGAGGAACTTTCTATGTCATTTCCGGAGAATTTTGTTCCGGGACCCCGAAATCCCGAAAAACCGTGTATTATACACTTCAATTTCAGCTGTTCGGAAGGTCGTACCGGACCCTGTTTCTTTTTCTCCCTGTTTTTTAATCACGCGTCCGAGCTCATTTCAGGAATTAACCTGTTCGATTTCAGCCTCAAATAACGAGCTTTAACACATTTTTCACGATAATCCGAGTTTCGGCGAATGTTGGTTTTTGGCACACCGGCACCCCCAAATGTCTTCCGTTGGAGCTCAAACTTTGCGTGGTCGCTTTATCTGACCCGAGGAACTTTCTATGTGATTTCCGGAGAATTTTGTTCCGGGACCCCGAAATTTCGAAAAACCGTGTATTATACACTTCAATTTCAGCCGTTCGGAAGGTCGTACCAGACCCTTTTTCTTTTTCTCCCTGTTTTTCAATCACGCGTCCGAACTAATTTCAGGAATTAACCTGTTCGATTTCAGCCTCAAATAACGAGCATTAACACATTTTTCACGATAATCCGAGTTTTGGCGAATCTTTGGTTTTACGCACACCGCACCGCCAAATATCTTCCGTTGGTGCTCAAACTTTGCGTGGCGCTTTATCGACCCGAGGGACTTTCTATGTGATTTCCGAGAATTTTGTTCCGGACCCCGAAATTCGAAAAACCGTGTATTATACACTTCAATTTCACCGTTCGGAAGGTCGTCGGACCCCCGTTTCTTTTTCTCCCGTTTTTTAATCACGCGTCCGAGGTCATTTCAGAATTAACTGTTCGATTTCAGCCTCAAATAACGAGCTTTAACACGCTTTTCACGATAATCCGAGTTTCGGCGAATCTTTGGTTTCATGCACACACCCAGCACCCCAAATGTCTTCCGTTGGTACTCAAACTTTGCGTGGCCGCTTTATCTGACCCGAGGAACTTTCTATGTGATTTCCGAAACGAGCTTTAACACAGTTTTCACGATAATCCGAGTTTCGGCGAATGCTGGTTTGTGACACACCGGCACCCCCAAATGTCTTTCGTTGGTGCCCAAACTTTGCGTGGCCGCTTTATCTGACCCGGGGAACTTTCCATGTGATTTCCGGAGAATTTTGTTCTGGGACCCCGGAATCCCGAAAAACCGTGTATTATACATTTCAATTTCAGTCGTTCGGAAGGTCGTACCGGACCCTGTTTCTTTTTCTCCCTGTTTTTCAATCACGCGTCCGATCAGATTTCAGGAATTAACTTGTTCGATTTCAGCCTCAAATAACGAGTTTTAACACATTTTTCACGATAATCCGAGTTTCGAATGCTGGTTTGTGGCACACCGGCACCCTCAAATGTCTTCACTTGGTGCTCAAACTTTGCGTGGCCGCTTTATCGACCCGAGGAACTTTCTATGTGATTTCCGGAGAATTTTGTTCCGGACCCCGAAATCCCGAAAAACCGTGTATTATACACTTCAATTTCACCGTTCGGAAGGTCGTGGGACCTGTTTCTTTTTCTCCTGTTTTTTAATCACGTGTCCGAGCTCATTTCAAAATTAACCCGTTCGATTTCACCTCAAATAACGAGCTTTAACACATTTTTCACGATAATCGAGTTTCGGCGAATGTTGGTTTTTGGCACACCGGCACCCCCAAATGTCTTCCGTTGGAGCTCAAACTTTGCGTGGTCGCTTTATCTGACCCGAGGAACTTTCTATGTGATTTCCGGAGAATTTTGTTCCGGGACCCCGAAATTTCGAAAAACCGTGTATTATACACTTCAATTTCAGCCGTTCGGAAGGTCGTACCGGACCCTTTTTCTTTTTCTCCCTGTTTTTCAATCACGCGTCCGAGCTAATTTCAGGAATTAACCTGTTCGATTTCAGCCTCAAATAACGAGCTTTAACACATTTTTCACGATAATCCGAGTTTTGGCGAATCTTTGGTTTCGCACACCGGCACCGCCAAATATCTTCCGTTGGTGCTCAAACTTTGCGTGGCCGCTTTATCTGACCCGAGGGACTTTCTATGTGATTTCCGGAAAATTTTGTTCCGGGACCCCGAAATTTCGAAAAACCGTGTATTATACACTTCCATTTCAAATTGTTCGAATGTCGTGCGGACCACCGTTTCTTTTTCTCCTGTTTTTTTAATCACGCGTCCGAGGTCATTTCAGAATTAACTGTTCGATTTCACCTCAAATAACGAGCTTTAAATACGCTTTTCACGATAATCCGAGTTTCGCGAATCTTGGTTTATGGCACACCGGCACCCCCAAATGTCTTCCGTTGGTACTCAAACTTTGCGTGGCCGCTTTATCTGACCCGAGGAACTTTCTATGTGATTTCCGAAGAATTTTGTTCCAGGACCCCGGAATCCCGAGAAACCGTGTATTATACACTTCAATTTCAAATTCGGAAGGTAGGTCGTACGACCACATTTTTTTTTCTCCCTGTTTTTCAATCACGCGTCCGATCAGATTTCAGGAATTAACTTGTTCGATTTCAGCCTCAAATAACGAGTTTTAACACATTTTTCACGATAATCCGAGTTTCGGCGAATGCTGGTTTGTGACACACCGGCACCCCCAAATATCTTTCGTTGGTGCCCAAACTTTGCGTGGCCGCTTTATCTCGACCCGGAACTTTCCATGTGATTTCGGAGAATTTTGTTCCGGACCCCTAATCCCGAAAACCGTGTATTATACATTTCAATTTCGATGCGTTCGGAAGGTCGTCACGGACCCTGTTTTTTTTCCCGTTTTTCAATCACGCGTCCGATCGATTTCAGAATTAACTTGTTCGATTTCAAATCAAATAACGAGTTTTAACACATTTTTCACGATAATCCGAGTTTCGCGAATCTTTGGTTTGTGGCACACCGGCACCCTCAAATGTCTTCACTTGGTGCTCAAACTTTGCGTGGCGCTTTATCCCGAGGAACTTTCTATGTCATTTCCGGAGAATTTTGTTCCGGGACCCCGAAATCCCGAAAAACCGTGTATTATACACTTCAATTTCACCGTTCGGAAGGTCGTCGACCGCTTTTTTTTCTCCCGTTTTTTAATCACGTGTCCGAGCTCATTTCAAAAATTAACCTGTTCGATTTCACCTCAAGTAACGAGCTTTAACACATTTTTCACGATAATCTGAGTTTCGGCGAATGTTGGTTTTTGGCACACCGGCACCCCCAAATGTCTTCCGTTGGAGCTCAAATTTTGCGTGGTCGCTTTATCTGACCCGAGGAACTTGCTATGTGATTTTCGAGAATTTTGTTCCGGACCCCGAAATTTCAAAAACCGTGTATTATACACTTCAATTTCACCGTTAAGGTCGTACATGCACCCTTTTTCTTTTTCTCCTGTTTTTCAATCACGCGTCCGAGCTAATTTCAGAATTAACCCGTTCGATTTCACCTTTAAATAACGAGCTTTAACACATTTTTCACGATAATCCGAGTTTTGGCGAATCTTTGGTTTTCGCACACCGCACCGCCAAATATCTTCCGTTGGTGCTCAAACTTTGCGTTGCCGCTTTATCTGACCCGAGGGACTTTCTATGTGATTTCCGAGAATTTTGTTCCGGACCCCGAAATTTCAAAAACCGTGTATTATACACTTCAATTTCAAATGTTCGAATGTCGTCGACCACGTTTCTTTTTCTCCCGTTTTTAATCACGCGTCCGAGGTCATTTCAGAATTAACCTGTTCGATTTCACCAAATAACGAGCTTTAACACGCTTTCACGATAATCCGAGTTTCGGCGAATCGCCGGTTTGCGCACACCGGGACCCCCAAATGTCTTCCGTTGGTACTCAAACTTTGCGTGGCCGCTTTATCCGACCCGAGGAACTTTCTATGTGATTTCCGAAGAATTTTGTTCCAGACCCCGAATCCCGAGAAACCGTGTATTATACACTTCAATTTCACTGTTCGGAAGGTCGTCGGACCTCGTTTCTTTTTCTCCTGTTTTTCAATCACGCGTCCGATCGATTTCAGAATTAACTTGTTCGATTTCACCTCAAATAACGAGTTTTAACACATTTTTCACGATAATCCGAGTTTCGGCGAATCGCCGGTTTAGACACACCGCACCCCAAATGTCTTTCGTTGGTGCCCAAACTTTGCGTGGCCGCTTTATCGACCCGGAACTTTCCATGTGATTTCCGAGAATTTTGTTCCGGGACCCGTAATCCCGAAAAACCGTGTATTATACACTTCAATTTCGGCCGTTCGGAAGGTCGTCTCGGACCCTGTTTCTTTTTCTCCCGTTTTTCAATCACGCGTCCGATCGATTTCAGAATTAACTTGTTCGATTTCAAATCAAATAACGAGTTTTAACACATTTTTCACGATTATCCGAGTTTCGGCGAATCTTTGGTTTGTGGCACACCGGCGCCCTCAAATGTCTTCACTTGGTGCTCAAACTTTGCGTGGCCGCTTTATCCGACCCGAGGAACTTTCTATGTCATTTCCGGAGAATTTTGTTCCGGACCCCAAATCCCGAAAACCGTGTATTATACACTTCATTTTCACTGTTCGGAAGGTCGTGGGACCACTTTCATTTTCTCCCTGTTTTTTAATCACGTGTCTGAGCTCATTTCAGCAATTAACCTGTTCGATTTCAGCCTCAAGTAACGAGCTTTAACACATTTTTCACGATAATCTGAGTTTCGGCGAATGTTGGTTTTTGGCACACCGGCACCCCCAAATGTCTTCCGTTGGAGCTCAAACTTTGCGTGGTCGCTTTATCTGACCCGAGGAACTTTCTATGTGATTTCCGGAGAATTTTGTTCCGGGACCCCGAAATTTCGAAAAACCGTGTATTATACACTTCAATTTCAGCCGTTCGGAAGGTCGTACCAGACCCTTTTTCTTTTTCTCCCTGTTTTTCAATCACGCGTCCGAGCTAATTTCAGGAATTAACCTGTTCGATTTCAGCCTCAAATAACGAGCATTAACACATTTTTCACGATAATCCGAGTTTTGGCGAATGCTGGTTTCTGGCACACCGGCACCGCCAAATATCTTCCGTTGGTGCTCAAACTTTGCGTGGCCGCTTTATCTGACCCGAGGGACTTTCTATGTGATTTCCGGAAAATTTTGTTCCGGAACCCCGAAATTTCGAAAAACCGTGTATTATACACTTCCATTTCAGCCGTTCGGAATGTCGTACCGGACCCTGTTTCTTTTTCTCACTGTTTTTTAATCACGCGTCCGAGGTCATTTCAGGAATTAACCTGTTCGATTTCAGCCACAAATAACGAGCTTTAACACATTTTTCACGATAATCCGAGTTTCGGCGAATCTTTGGTTTCGGCACACACCACCCCCAAATGTCTTCCGTTGGTACTCAATCTTTGCGTGGCGCTTTATCGACCCGAGGAACTTTCTATGTGATTTCCGAAGAATTTTGTTCCAGGACCCCTAATCCCGAAAAACCGTGTATTATACACTTCAATTTCAACTGTTCGGAAGGTCGTGCGGACCTTGTTTCTTTTTCTCCTTTTTTCAATCACGCGTCCGAGCTCATTTCCGAATTAACCCGTTCGATTTCACCCTCAAATAACGAGCTTTAACACATTTTTCACGATAAACCGAGTTTTGCGAATGCCGGTTTCGACACACCGCACTCCCAAATGTCTTCCGTTGGTGCTCAAACTTTGCGTGACCGCTTTATCTCGCCCCGAGGAACTTTCAATGTGATTTCGGAGAATTTTGTTCCGGGACCCCTAAATCCCGAAAAACCGTGTATTATACACTTCAATTTCAAGTAGTTTGGAAGGTCGTCGGACTCGTTTCTATTTCTCCCCGTTTTTCAATCACGCGTCCGAGCTCATTTCATGAATTAACCTGTTCGATTTCAGAATCAAATAACGAGCTTTAACAAATTTTTCACGATAATCCGAGTTTCGTTGAATCTTTCGGTTTGGCACACCGGCACCCCCAAATGTCTTTCGTTGGTGCTCAAACTTTGCGTGGCCGCTTTATCTGACCCGAGGAACTTTTTATGTGATTTCCGGAGAATTTTGTTCCGGGACCCCGGAATCCCGAAAAACTGTGTATACCAACTGTGACACCCCGCGATAAAGCGGAAAATATAACTAATAAATTAAAGCGTAAATTATTGAGTTTTTAAAAACTTTTAAATTACTAGATAAAGATTAACACGCGGGTGCCAAAGATGAAATGAAACAAATACATTAATAGGCCAAATTAGGTTATTACAACCCAAAGCTAGAAAGCGGGGAAAAGATATCCCACGAATAAACATATAAAGGGTTTCTAAACTAGCAACTAAGGTCCAAGGATTTAGTTCTCGCTAGCTCACACGTCTTCCCCACGTAAGCATATTCACCACCTGTCATTCATGTAAACATGAACGCCAGAGTCAGTGAGGAGTAACTCAAGGTTCTCCCAGCCACAATATGCCGAAATACAAGTAACAAACACTTAATTAAACATATTAATCATGAATCATATATGAACAATAAAGAACAAGAAGATATAATGAAAGTCATGATCAGACAGGCATAATACTTTCTTAATAGAATAGGCATGATAAATGAGAATAAATATGCAATCAAGGAAATAGAATAATCAAGTCAACTAACTCATATTGACTCGGCTCAACAAGTGTAAGACATATACTTAGTATGAACTCAAGACAAACCATCTAGACTCCAACCTCTTGGTAGGACGACGATCATAATACGGTACTAGTCTAAACCTGGATCCAGACTCTCGGGATGGACGACACCCGATTCGACAAACGATATACCAATCGTATCCAAGACTCGAAACATGGCACGCACTCGTAACCAAAGGTCGAGTAACCTCTAATCGGAAACATGGCATACACCCGTATCCAAAGGTCCAAAAAAAGGCGGAAGGATATCCTAGTTCGGAAACATGGCACGCACTCGTAACCAAAGGTCCGAAACAGGAAAGATAACCCAATCCGGAAACATGGCTCACACTCGTGACCAAAGGTCCGAAAGGGGTAAGGAGGAATGTCAAGTCGTCACACAATGTAAAACGTCACACTTGAGTCACAATAAGAGTAAGAATGATCATGCGAATATAAATGCAATAGAATGTCATATATCATGGAATTGCTAATGTCACATTCATACTTATGGCTTGCATCTCACCATAAGTACGGATGGGAACATTAAACCCGACGATCATATCGCAACTAGAGGGCTTATAGCTCACCTCTAGTATCCGATAGGACCAAGACTCTCACAACCAAACAATACAAGACATTATCAAGAATATGACTCTTCACAAATAACTGTTTAATAATAATAACTCATACTTGTCCTATATTAATAGATATTCCATTTTTAATTTAACATGCCGGTTAAATAAAATATAATAAATGATAATGAATAATTTATGTTATATGAAATATGCGGGATAAAATGTAACTAATAACAATTGGGTCACTCGTAATTCTACACCATCCTATGAGGTTGGCCCAATGACAAAGGAATATAAATTAGTCCAATTATAAGACAATAAACTATGGCCCAACAATAAAACATGTAAACCAACCCATTTATAAAACATGACACCAAGCTCAAATCACAAACACCATTACCATAAGGGAAAACAAAGGAAGTAAGACGACCTACTACAACCGTGACAAACTACCCGAGTCATCAACCGTGGTTAGCGTTACGCCCAACCAACTGGGGTCGGCATCACAGCTCACGGCTAGTTTCTGCCCGGCCTCCTCACAACCACCACAACTCACCCAAAACAACCCACATGTAAACCAAAAGACGGACATAAGAACAAGCTTGAGACGGATATTATACGTATATATATACACCCATCCAAGCCACTACCTAAGCCAAGCAGGCCACGGCCAGGCCAGGCAGCCGCTGCCCAGACCACACAGCACCACTCATCCCCCAAATAGCCACCAATACAACCCACGACTAGCTTTGGGTTATAATAACCCACGACTAGCTCCTATGACCACTTCAATTTCAGCCGTTCGGAAGGTCGTACCGGAACCTGTTTCTTTTTCTCCCTGTTTTTCAATCACGCGTCCGAGCTCATTTCAGGAATTAACCTGTATGATTTCAGCCTCAAATAACGAGCTTTAACACATTTTCACGATAATCCGAATTTCAAATAATCGTTTGGTTTGGGTACCCAAGACTCTCAAATGTCTTCCGTTGGTGCTCAAACTTTGCGTGGCCGCTTTATCTAACCCGAGGAACTTTCTATGTGATTTCCGGAGAATTTTGTTCCGTGACCCCGAAATCCCGAAAAACCGTGTATATACACTTCAATTTCAAATGTCGAAGGTCGTAACGGACCTGTTTCTTTTTCTCCCCGTTTTTCAATCACGCGTCCGAGCTCATTTCAGAATTTACTTGTTCGATTTCAAATTTCAAATAACGAGCTTTAACACATTTTTCACGATAATCCGAGTTTTGGTGAATTCTGTTTTGGCACACCTAAGACCCCCAAATGTCTTCCGTTGGTGCTCAAACTTAGGGTGGCCGCTTTATCGACCAAGAACTTTCTAAGTGATTTCCGAGAATTTTGTTCCGTGACCACTAATCCCGAAAAATCGTGTATTATACCCTTCAATTTCACTGTTCAAGGTCGACTCTGCTTTTTTCCCTGTTTTTCAATCACGCGTCCCACTCATTTCGGAATTAACATGTTCGATTTCAGCCTCAAATAACGAGCTTTAACACATTTTTCACGATAATCCGAGTTTTGGCGAATGCGGGTTGGCACACCTAAGCACCCCCAAATGTCTTCCGTTGGTGCTCAAACTTTGCGTGGCCGCTTTATCTGACATGAGGAACTTTCTATGTGATTTCCGGAGAATTTTGTTCCGGACCCCTAATCCCGAAAAACCGTGTATTATACACTTCAATTTCAGTTGGAAGGTCGTCGGGACCTGTTTCTTTTTCTCCTGTTTTTAATCACGCGTCCAACTCATTTCAGAATTAACCTGTTCGATTTAAGCCTCAAATAACGAGCTATAACACATTTTTCACGATAATCCGAGTTTCGGCGAATCTTTGGTTTGGGCACACCTAAGACACCCCAAAATGTCTTCCGTTGGTGCTCAAACTTTGTGTGGCCGCTTTATCTGACCCGATTAACTTTCTATGTGATTTCCGGAAAACTTTGTTCCGGACCCCGAATCCCGAAAACCGTGTATATACACTTCAATTTCAAATAGTTTGGAAGGTCGTCGGACCACTGTTTCTTTTTTTTCCTGTTTTTCAATCACGCGTCCGAGCTCATTTCAGGAATTTACCTGTTCGATTTCAACCTCAAATAACGAGCTTTAACACATTTTTCACGATAATCCGAGTTTTGGCGAATTGGTTTGGGCACACCGCATCCCCAAATGTCTTCCGTTGGTGCTCAAACTTTGCGTGGCCGCTTTATCGACCCGAGGAACTTTCTATGTGATTTCCGGAGAATTTTGTTCCGGACCCCGAAATCCCGAAAAACCGTGTATTATACACTTCAATTTCACTTTCGGAAGGTCGATCAAACCCTGTTTCTTTTTCTCGCTGTTTTTCAATCACGCGTCCGAGTTCATTTTAGGAATTAACCTATTCGATTTCAGATTCAAATAACGAGCTTTAACACATTTTTCACGATAATCCGAGTTTCGGCGAATCTTTGGTTTGTGGCACACCCAAGCACCCCAAATGTCTTCCCTTGATGCTCAAACTTTGCGTGTCCTCTTTATCTGACCCGAGGAACTTTCTATGTGATTTCCGGAGAATTTTGTTCCGGACTCCAGGAATCCCGAAAACCGTGTATTATACACTTCAATTTCACTATTCTAAGGTCGTACGACCCTTTTTCTTTTTCTCCCCCCGTTTTTTAATCACGCGTCCGAGCTCATTTCGAATTAACTGTTCGATTTCACCTCAAATAACGAGCTTTAACACATTTTTCACGATAATCCGAGTTTCGGCGAATCTTTGGTTTGTTGCACACCGCACACCCCAAATGTCTTCCGTTGGTGCTCAAACTTTGCGTGGCCGCTTTATCTGACCCGAGGAACTTTCTATGTGATTTCCGGAGAATTTTGTTCCGTGACCCCGGAATCCCGAAAAACCGTGTATATACACTTCAATTTCAGCCGTTCGAAAGGTCGTAACGGACCCAGATTCTTTTTGTCCCTGTTTTTCAATCACGCGTCCGAGCTTATTTCAGGAATTTACCTGTTCGATTACAGCCTCAAATAACGAGGTTTAACACATTTTTCGCGATAATCCGAGTTTTGGTGAATTCTGGTTTGTGGCACACCGACACCCCCAAATGTCTTCCGTTGGTGCTCAAACTTTGGGTGGCCGCTTTATCTGACCCGAGGAACTTTCTATGTGATTTCCGGAGAATTTTGTTCCGTGACCCCGGAATCCCGAAAAACCGTGTATTATACACTTCAATTTCAAAGTTCGGAAGGTCGTACCGGACCCTGTTTTTTTTCTCCCTGTTTTTCAATCACGCGTCCGAGCTCATTTCAGGAATTAACCTGTTCGATTTCAGCCTCAAATAACGAGCTTTAACACATTTTTCACGATAATCAAATTATCGGGGAATGCTGGTTTGTGGCACACCGGCACCCCCAAATGTCTTCCGTTGGTGCTCAAACTTTGCATGGCCGCTTTATCTGACATGAGGAACTTTCTATCTGATTTCCGGAGAATTTTGTTCCGGGACCCCGGAATCCCGAAAAACCGTGTATTATACACTTCAATTTCAGCCGTTCGGAAGGTCGTACCGGACCCTGTTTCTTTTTGTCCCTGTTTTTCAATCACGCTTCCGAGCTCATTTCAGGAATTAACATGTTCGATTTTAGTCTCAAATAACGAGCTTTAACACATTTTTCACGATAATCCGAGTTTCGCGAATCTTTGGTTTGGCACACCAAGACCCCCAAATGTCTTCCGTTGGTGCTCAAACTTTGCGTGGCCGCTTTATCTAACCTAAGGAACTTTCTATGTGATTTCCGGAGAATTTTGTTCCGGGAACCCGAATCCCGAAAACCGTGTATTATACACTTCAATTTCAAATTGTTCGGAAGGTCGATCGGACCACTGTTTCTTTTTGTCCCTGTTTTTCAATCACGCTTCCGAGCTCATTTCAGGAATTAACATGTTCGATTTTAGTCTCAAATAACGAGCTTTAACACATTTTTCACGATAATCCGAGTTTCGGCGAATGCTGGTTTGTGGCACACCGGCACCCCCAAATGTCTTCCGTTGGTTCTCAAACTTTGCGTGGCCGCTTTATCTGACCCGAGGAACTTTCTATGTGATTTCCGGAGAATTTTTTTCCGTGACCCTGGAATCCCGAAAAACCGTGTATTATACACTTTAATTTCAGCCGTTCGGAAGGTCGTACCGGACCCTGTTACTTTTTCTCCCTGTTTTTCAATCACGCCTCCGAGCTCATTTCAGGAATTAACCTGTTCGATTTCAGCCTCAAATAACGAGCATTAATCCATTTTTCACGATTATACGAGGTTCGACGAATGCTGGTTTATGGCATACCAACACCCCCAAATGTCTTCCGTTGCTACTCAAATTTTGCGTGGCCGCTTTATCTGACTCAATAAACTTTCTATATGATTTCCGGAGAATTTTATTCCTGGACCCTGGAATCCCGAAAAACCGTGTATAATACACTTCAATTTGAGACGTTCGGGAGGTCGTACCGGACTTGGTTTCTTTTTCTTCCGGTTTTTCAATCACGCGTCCGAGGTCATTTCAGGCATTAATCTATTCGATTCAGCTTCAAATAACGAGCATTAAACGTGCATTAATCCATTTTTCACGATTATCCGAGGTTCGACGAATGCTGGTTTATGGCATACCGGCACCCCCAAATGTCTTCCGTTGCTACTCAAATTTTGCGTGGCCGCTTTATCTGACTCAATAAACTTTCTATGTGATTTCCGGAGAATTTTGTTCCGGGACCCTGGAATTCCGAAAAATTGTGTATTGTACACTTCAATTTGAGCCTTTCGGGAGGTCCTACCGGACCCAGTTTCTTTTTCTCCCGGTTTTCCAATCACGCGTCCGAGGTCATTTCAGGAGTTAACCTTTTCGATTCAGCCTCAAATAACGAGCATTAATCCATTTTTCACGATTATCCGAGGTTCGACGAATGCTGGTTTATGGCATATCGGCACACCCCAAAATGTCTTCCGTTGCTACTCAAATTTTGCGGGGCCGCTTTATCTGACCCGAGGAACTTTCTATGTGATTTCTGGAGAATTTTGTTTCGGGACCCTGGAATCCCGAAAAACCGTGTATTATACACTTCAGTTTGAGCCGTTCGGGAGGTCGTACCGACCCGGTTTCTTTTTCTCCCGGTTTTTCAATCACGCGTCCGAGGTTATTTCAGGAGTTAATCTATTCGATTCAGCCTCAAATAACGAGCATTAATCCATTTTTCACGATTATCTGAGGTTCGACGAATGCTGGTTTATGGCATACCGACACCCCAAAATGTCTTCCGTTGCTACTCAAATTTTGCGTGGCCGCTTTATCTGACCTGATGAACTTTCTATGTGATTTCCGGAGAATTTTGTTTCGGGACATTGGAAACCCGAAAAACCTTGTATTATACACTTCAATTTGAGCCGTTCGAGAGGCTGTTCCGGATCGTGTTTCTTTTTCTCCCAGTTTTTCTACCACCTTGTCTAGGGTCGCTTCAGGAGTTACCCTATTTAATTTCAGTAACAAATAATAAGTATTAAGCCCATTTCAACGAGTGTTCGATTTAAGCCCGACACTGATTTATCCGACACCGAGAGCCTCAAATATCCTCTTTTGCTACTTATATTTTGTGAGCCTACTTTTTCTGACCCGAGAAATTATCCATGTGGATTACGGACATTTTTTGCTCCGGGAACTTAGAAACCCGAAAAACGGACATTATATACACTTCAATTTGAGCCGTTTGAGAGGCCATTCCGGATCGTGTTTAATTTTCTCCCGGTTTTTCTACCACGTGTCTATCGTCGTTTCAAGAGTTACCCTATTCAATTTGAGTACCAAACAATAAATATTAAACCAATTACAATGAGTATCCTATTTAAATCCGAGACCGGTTTATCGCACACTAGCAGCCTCAATGACCTCTATTGCTGGCATAATACACGGTTTTCAAGATTACAGGGTCCCGGAACAAAAATGTTCGTAAATCACACAGACGGTTTCTCAGGTCAAATAAAGCGGCTATACAGATTTTGAGTAGCAGCAGAGGACATTTGAGCGTTCCGGTATGAGATAAGAAAAAGAGATTGATACTTGTTATTTGGGGCTGAAATCTAATAAAACATACCTAATCCAAGGCTCGCTCTTTCTAATCATAACGCTTATCGTCATGAACCAACCCAAATCCACAGAAGCAAAGCTATCGAGCTCATAAAACAGTTCCTAGATGGGCACAATGCAGCAAGACAGCAAGTGGGGGTCCCACCTCTGAAGTGGCTAGATTTGCTGGGTATACTCCAGGATTTATTCGACAAAAGAAAGAAGAAAAGACTGCCAACTGATTCACTCTCCTAGTCTCCTGGTACTGTATTTGGGGAGAACTTGTACCCAAAAGATGCAGTTGCCAGGGGTGGGTGGCAGAAAAGCAGTGGTATAACTATCAGAACAACTCTACTCGTGTCTCGGGGATGAAGAGTGTGGTCACTACACCCAAGCCGTTTTGCGTGACACAAAACTAGTGGGTTGTGCTATGATCAAGTGTGATACAGGAGATATTTTCATTACCTGTGAGTACTACACTCGGCAATTATGACGGGGAAACGCCATACTAGACTCGCTCAGAAGTCAGAACCGTAATGTTTTTCATACTTGTCTACTGTTCCTTTACAGCTGAGTTATGTTACCCTTGGACATTCACCCCAGAGGAGTCCCACACTTGGACATTTACCGTAGCTTGTCACATACTTCTAACCGAGTCAAAGGAATATAGCGCCAAACTTTTATAACATCTGAACCTTAGTCAATTTAGTTCTTGCATTGAAAAAGTGATGAAACAGTGCAGCCAGCAATAATATGCAGCAATCACATAAAAGCAGCAGCCATAGATGACAAAGGTAAGAGAAAATTCGTGACTTACAAAAATCAGCAAGCAAAATGATCGTCCATCATGGATCAGAGGTCCAAGTTGCTTATACTGCACCAACATAACACGGAGATGTTCTACGGCCTGCATTTACAATAACCACCATAAAAATAACAATGTATAGAGATAGTCAGCTGCATAAACATTACAAGAGTATAAACAACGTCATCACAATGCAGCCATGCCTTCTCCACATACCACCACCAAAGCATATCATCACAAACCATTGTCCTCTCGTATAATACAGGCATGCATAACTACCAACAGGAGGATAGTTTCACCAGAAACACTGATTCTCCGCAGCATACAGAACAGGCCCTGATCAAATACCAACAGTGAAAGGCTGCATGTAATAGTCCCATTAGATAAGCAGTATCCAGCAGCATAACTGCGTACATTCCCAAACTTTATTGATCACCATATCCCCCTGAAATAAATCACTAGTTACCAATGATTTGAATTCAGATTTGACATGGCATTGGCTAAAACATAATTGATAGCTTTTCTTATTGTCAGGTTGACAATCTAGCTATACAGAGATCCTATTATTCCGGGAATGTTGACCTCTGTGAAGCGATCCTGCAAGCTTACTCTTTGTAAATTTCAAGCGTACGACAAAATATTTCCACACTCCTAATTGGAAACTCCTGTCTACACAATTAATTTCCTGCCACTAACAACAATATTATCCCATTGCGACAAATATATGATACAGTTACTTCAGGAACCTGAACCTGCTGTATTTCTGATCAAATAAAATCTTAACAGCAGCATTCTACAGAGTTATATTTAGAATAATCTCTAAAGATTAATGAACTTTTGTGGCAGAGGAGTAAAAAGTTGAGTTAGGCAGAGTAACACAATATAAGTAAAGTATATAACCATCAGAAACTCTTGACCAAAATCCTTCAGAAAGCACAAAAACAAACATCAAAATTATCAGTCACATCAATTCAGAATCTAAAGACAAAGACGGTCAAATAGTCACATTACCAGCTTAGCTGTTAATCTTCCATTTCTCGGCTTCCCATGGGTAGAAACAATGTAGAATGTTACTGAAAGAATCAGACGGCATTTGCACAGAACAGGAGAAAGTAATAATATGCCTCAAATTTAAAGGTACGGACTAAACGTTGCAGTTCTAATAAAGCCTAATGACAATGCCCAAGTAAAACAGTCCGCAAAGTAAACTTTAACACTCATACCTTAAAGCTACTCAGAGAAGCTTGACAAACAAGATCAGTACACCCCCATGCTCACCCACAGACCTAGCAATGCAAGGTTCAAGAAATTTCCAAAGCCTCTACCACATAAATCTCTTGCTCTCAATGACCACCCTTCCGCCGTATGGATGCAATGCCCATCTAGCAATGCAAGGCTCAAGACTATTTCCAAAGACTCATCCCTCTTATATATGTATGCCCATGTCAAGTCAATCATCAAACCAAGAACAACCAAACTCTTTATGCCATATGGCAATGGCTAGGGTAAGATGGTCATATGATAATGCTACACACACGCAATATATTGATGAAAACGAGCCAAAAGAACCTGACTTAAGCAACCTCACCCATACTCGAAATGACAAGATTAAAACTGACACAAATCCATAATGACATGACAGAAAAATGATACCAGGCAGTATAGCAAGCCATCAAGAGAGACATAAGTTACCATGACAAAGAGTAACCTTCAGCAACATCAAAAACGATTGCTAGAGATATGTTCTTTGATCTGTTTCACAATTTAAGATGATCTTAAGAAAGACCTGCTAGATGCAAGTTGGCTCAGGCCAAGTGACTCCTTGGCTGTACTACCAAACTAACCAACAACCATTCTAACAAGCAGACGCCCTATTGAGCAACACATGATCACTTCAAATTAGGTCGAATACCAACACAACTAACAACAAACATATACTGTGTCTCACTTTATAAATGGATAAAATGCAATCTAATAAAAATAACTCAAATCTCAAATTTCATAAACTAGACCTGATTATAGGAATCAATCAGAGTAAGTTAACCATAAGATGGTTGACCTTAAGATCTATGTCTGAAACATCAACACTAACTCCTAAAAAATCATAGTATACTATCTCCTTCGCCATCTTTTACAAAAATTCAACAAATTATAGTTTTTTAAAAAACTGTTTATATCTAATTTGAGATAACAACGATAAAACAGCAACAAAAGGATAACATTCAACACAAAATGAGACCAAAATAGAAAGAACCGTGCCTTTGAGAAAAAGGAAAATCTACTGAAAATGCGATTGAATCACCAGCACCAACACTAACCGTCTAAAGCCTTGATAACGAAATACATTTTCTTCCCATTCAAACCCTCATACTACCTAGCTAGCAATTGTCTCTTCGTCGAAAATCTCACTCTTTGCTATACTTCTTCAACACCGTCTCTTCTAAAAAAGCAAAAGCAAATTAAGATTGAAATAAAACGTAACTGAAATGAGAAAAAAGGAAGGAATAAGAAAAATTTGCAAAATGATAGATTTATGACATCTAAAAACAGTTGGTAAGATAGTTCTTCATCGAGCCTTGGGGATTACGCGTCGAAGGCGCACATTAATTTATTTCTCCCAAAAAAAATTGTAACATGAACCCACGTGCTACTACTTGCCACTGCATTTAGGTATCATAGATTCCAACCACAAGATCCACGTTAATTGCAGAGGATGAAATGTAACTTACATACCTATCTTGAAACCAAGATCACGCGGTGGTTCAGTTCTGAAATTGGACAACATTATCTCTACTCCCTCACACACAACAACCCATCCACCAAACCTCCATTTCTACTCCCAAGGTGCCATGACTAGTCAGTCAAAGCCAGCTAAAATATGTTACAATATGTTTTCGTACGATGACGGATTTCGGGGTGGCAGACAGTAAGCTTGCCAAATAGCCCTTCCAATAACAATGCAACTCAGTTCAGGACACTTGAGAAAATTCAGACTCAACTAAGGAAAATTCAAAAGAAATTACACGATCTACATTAAGTCACCTAAAAAAGAAAGCTCCAAGACTAACCTTCAAGAAGAACTTGTTGAGGGCAAGAATATTTTAAATAATACGAAATAAAATTAATCGATCCATAAATATACAAAACATCACAATCTCATGCATCAGAATGACAATTATAATCATAAACAGACAAAAAAGAGAAGATAATTCACCTTCAAAGATCAATTTCACGGTTTTTTTTAATCAAAATCCTACATCAAATTCGACCAAATTTTGGACTTAGAATCAGGAAATTCACATCCGCAAACTCCAAGTAACTAGTCAATTGATGAAAACAAAAAACCTGATCATATCCAGAACACAAAGCATGAGATGAAGTTATCCGACAGCAACTGCATTCTAAACAATCATAATCATAATAGATTCAATCATCATCATCATCATCATAATTGATGAAACAACGCACAAATTCGTAAGGAAAAAGAACCTCACCTGGAGATGAAATGCAGTTATGTTCCCGAGTTTAGCTGAGTCAGGTCGGGAGTACCAGTTAACTCTGATTCCTTACCTACGAATGTACGATTATGTTCATGGGGATGATTATAGGGGATTTTGAGTCGAGTACTGTTAAAACAGCCAGGCACACCATAATAAAAGGAGAGGAAAAGAGAGCAAACAAGCAAGGGAGTGGCGGGAAAGGGTGGGCAAGTGGGTGTTGGCGGGGTGGGAAACTTAGTGTGCTAATATACTTGGGCACAGGGACAGAAGAAAATTAGCAGCAGAAGTATATAAAGTAACGCGCAAGATAGTGAAGCACTATTGCTAGCTACAGTACAGGAAGTTTCTTCTTTTAAAGGAGTGTAGATACTCCATATTTAAGTGCAAACGAACTTTCAACACCGATGAAGCAACTCCCATGTATAGAACCACGAACAAAAATTATATTCATATTCATCAATGCAAAGAAGCAAGGGAGTGGCAGGAAAGGATGGGCAAGTGGGTGCTGGTGGGGTGGGAAATTTAGTGTCCTAATATACTTGGGCACAGGAACAGATGGAAATTAGCAGCAGAAGTAGAAAGTAACGCGCAAGATAGTGAAGCACTATTGCTAGCAGTACAGGAAGTTTCTTCTTTTAAAGGAGTGTAGATACCCCAGATTCCAGTTCAAACAAACTTTCAGCACCGATGAAGCAACTCGCGTGTATAGAACCACGGGACAAAAAATTATATTCACATATTCATCAATTGTTAAGAGTAAAAAAAATACCACTCATCATCTATAAAAAAATATTCCGCTTCCTATACATCACCGAAATTTACCTGAACCGATAACTGATTCTTAATGCCAAGTACCACATCGATACTTGAATGTATTATTCAGATCCTTTAAAAACATGTAGGCCGAGCAAGGCTTTGTAATGGCCCTTTTCAATTTCCTCCTCCTTTACTTTATGTAGCAAAAGCGTCTCGATGATAAAATCTTCCCAATCGATAATATCATGTGGCTCCTCTTTCTTCGTACGTCTACTTTTACTTTTTCTCTTCTTATGATGAATAACATTTTCGGATACACACATATCACTACTGCTTTCAATTCCACTACACAAACCATCGTCAGTTGAAGGGAAACGAATGTTATTAATGCGCATCTTAGCTGCTCCAATCTTTTCTCTTCTCTTCTTAACTGCCAGGCAACCGCGAATATAAGATGGTGGAAGTGCATCCAAACCAACATCTTTCTCCTCTAACTGCTTCAAGAAGAGCTTTTCAAACAACTCTGATTCCCCACTCCACCATTCATTATGAAGATCAAGGTCATTATGTTCATCTTCATAATTATGGACTTCATCCCTATTAGTAATTCTATTACTTGCAAACTCGGCCTTGAACTTGGAATAGAGTTTTGCTAAATTTTCATATGAGGCCTTAAGATCCTTCAAGTCGCCATTACAAGAATAGCAACCATGAGCCTCACCATCAGGCTGTAAACCATTTTCAACACCACTACCACCAATATCGATCTTGTGTCCTGCATCCCCGTCAAAAAGGTCCCTAAGATCATTATTAGAATCAAATTCACCAAGTCTATTGCCAGACCTTGTTTTCTTATGATCTTCCCTATGTGCATCACCAAAATCTCCCAAACCATTCCCATGACCTCTCTTCTTTGAACTCCCCATGGATTTCATCTCCATATACTTTATTACAGATGGTGCATGCCTCATAATATTCTTGAGATTAATATCATTTCCCCAAGGCAATCCTTTTGCCACCTCCACAAGTGCTTCCCGGAGCTCCTTGTACCTCAACTTACATGTCGCTATCCCCACATTAACTTCTTTAGCTACCTCCTCAATCCTCACCTTAAATCCATTCAACTCGGCCACAAAAAATAATACTGCCACGACGACTGGCCCTGGCCGTCTTCCGGTAGTCAACCACCACTTTATACAGCATTGGACCACAAAATTCCCATGCTTCACCATAACCTCAACCTTCTCCTTGTCAACCTCTTTAAACCCAGAAAACATACGGATCGTCCTCTCCAACAACCCAACAACATCAAATTCAGGTAACTCTAACCCTAAAAAATCGACCACCCTTCCTACCATCCTCCCCATCTCATACAAGTCACTCCCCACAACATCACATACCCCATCAATAGTCAAAACCTTATTTTTCTGTCTCATAACAATATAACAACAAGCACCAACCAAGACACTAAACCAATTGCCTAAACCATACTCGCCATCCGTCACCTTGTTGACCATGTCTTTAACCTCCCAAGCCCGATCTAATAAATCTAGGTGGTACGCAATGTCCTCGATGATATTGTTGGAGTGGTAGAATTTGCGGTCTTTGTAAGTGTAATCGTGGGCTGAACCGGTGGTGCCAGGGGTAACAAAATTTCCTCCGCCGTCGCCAAATTGGTGGTGGAAGTTGGTGAAGTCTTGGACAACTCCACAAGAGGAACAAACAGTATCTCCAGTGACATCATTGGTTACCAAAGTCTTATTCTTGCACCTCTTGCACACTGCCATTACTGAGACAAAACAGTGTTTCAGATTTTAGGCACCAATTTGATCATACAAACTACCCATTAACCTCAAAATCGAAAACTTATCATACCAGATGGACAAACAAGCATACAATCTCTAATTAAGTATCAGAATTAAAACACAAATCATCCAAAATATAGTACTAACTCGATTTATGAAAGGAGAATTGTCGAAGATGAATCAACATAACAATTACAAATTATCAAAATATACAAACTTGCGATTATGATTTAAGCAACAGGGTTAATGAGTATTAGCCATTAGGGCTTCAATTTTTTTCATTTTTTTTTCACAAATTGTTCTCTAAGACCTATTTTTTAGCCACTAGGGCTAAAAAAATATACACAAAGAGAAGAAAAAATTTAAATTTGATTACATAAATTTTATCGTCTACATTACATACTTCCTCTATTTTTCTTTATCTTCCCATTTCTCTATTATAGTGTGAGGAGTATTTTATTGAAATGGGAAGATACAAAGAAAACGGATGAAGTATTAATTTGTAACAATGGCAAAGATGATGAAGAAGGTTTATGTGACTTCCTTTACCCCAATAGTCTAGAATACTTTTACTCTTCATCTTAACAAAGGAAGAAACCAACAATTACTGAGCATAATTGAATTAGGGTGCAAACTTTACCAAAATCACCAACAAGGCAACAACTGAAGTCAAGTATGAAGCTACCAAAATCCCTTGTATATACCTTTGTAATCAATTAAGCTGAAATCAGAAATCGATACGAAATCAATTAGGGGAAAGCTATCAACTCAAATCAATTGTGTTTTTGATTTCAGCTATTGGATTTATGATTAGCATAATGGAACTATACCATATATAAAAGCTACCAAATGATTATTGGATACTAGTATTGGATTTATAAGAAATCAATTCATTATCAAGTGAAAATAACATAAGCAGATCAGCAATTGGGGGAAAAAATTAGGAAATTAGGGTTTGGGGAAATTGGGGAAAACAATTTGAGAAGAGGCAGGAAAGAGTGAAGGACTTACGTAATAATCTTGTAGTACTGATGACGACTCATCAGTCGTCGCCGGTGACGCGGTGGTTGTTGCAGCACCGGATCCCGGTGGACGGTGGTGCCGTGATGGTTGACGGTGACTGGTCGCGGTTGAAAGAGAGAGATGGAGGTTTCCGGTTGGCCCATGGTTTTTTTTTTGTTTTGATTCTAACTAATATTGTTGGGCTTATTCTTCTATTCGACCCGTCCTGGTTATAGGGGTAAACCTGATAAACGGGTCATTAGACTCGGTTTTGGACGGGTTAAATCAGATCGGTTTAAATTGGGGTTGACTGTAATTTCGGTTTCGGTTCGATTTCGATTAGCCACTTTAATCGATTTGTATTATTCGAGTCGCATGCAGTTCAGGTCGGGTCAATATTAGTTCAGTTGGATGCTGAGGGTTTCTCCACCGCCAACTCAACGTCCTCGTCGCCTGCAACTATGTGGCGGGTAAGAATCGAACCTCAACTTTATAATTAGAGTAAGAGCGCTCTTACCACTCGAGCTAACTCTTATTCTTTATAATCTCTTTTATTGCTATCATTAAATGAGGTGTACAAGATATTGTAAAGCCACTATACACCATACAATGGTCTTAGAAAATGATTTTCACAAGTATTTTCTAGTTCCCGTAGCATAACTTTTTTTGAATTTAGCGGAGTATATTAAATACGGAGTACATAATTATTTTTGTATAATACACCACTGAACAGACATGAACAATGAAGTCCCATAGCCCATAAGATGTGCAAGAAGTTAACATTAATTCAGTAAACTCTAAAATGTACTCCCTCCATTCAACTCCACTTTACAAGTATTCTATTTCCGTCCATTCAACTCCACTTTACAAGTTTCCTTATTTGGACATGTAAAAGACCTTTATATCCTTATTGAAAATCTATATTTACAAAAAATGTCATTCATACCCCACACAAATCCACCATAAAACTCACCTTTATATTTTTTTAATATCTTTAACCCCACCATTCCCTTTCCATATGTACTTTTAATAGTTTTTTTAATCCGTTTCTTAATACCCGCGCAAAAAGCATAGTTGCAAAGTGGAGTTGAATGGAGGAAGTAGCATACTAGCATCACAACTTTACACATACAGAAACACTTAATATTATCCGGTGGCACGATCTCATTTTCCGATCATAATCAAAACCCATAGCTAATACACACATTGTTACAGACTTGCATCCCAGCAATTAGTCGTCGACTCGTCGCCCATCTAACTAACATTTTAAATGGGAGCCAGAAGAACAATTTTGATGTTGACGAGATATGAACTCAAACGTTTTAGGTTATCACCAATTCCAGGTTACAGTAAACAGTAAACCAAATCTTCAGAATATAACATGTTCCTTACGAGTCGAGATTCTTCATATCCTGCAGCCATGAGACAGGCAAAATTATAGTAAGCATCCAGATAATCTAGGCAGGAACCCAAGCTGAGATTGCATGGATAATCCGGCCCTTCCACCCGAGTAAAATCCATTGACCATCAACATCAATGACGAAATCTCTATGATAGTTCCCTTTAGCCTTGCTCCTCAGTTTAGCCAAAACCTCTAGGTCCAAACAATGCTGCCTAAACCCAACTCTAATGTTCCGCGTCTGCCACTGTTTGTATGTCTCAGGCCTTTCAACCCTCTCAGTACCTTCACAGGCCACAACATTCATGATCTCCCTTCCGTATAACTCCTTTTCAAACAAAACCCGTTCTGGATCTTTTCTACTAGCATTGGCTTCAAACATGTCAAATAGGGTTGAGTAATGGAAGAGAGCCTCTCTGAAACGCGTGACAAAGAAGGGAGAGTTATAAGACCCGTTTACAACTCCGTGAAGGAAGATGTCAGGTTTTATCCTTCTCACCAAGTTGAGGACTGCATTCCTTGGGCTATCGACCATTATTGTCTCATCAAGGAGGTTCTTGAACCGGAAGAGACAGTTGACAATGATAATTCCGTCATTTTCTAACTTGAGGTCTTCAAGCGTGATTGTTTCCCATCTCTGCGCAATGGCATGATATTCAAAGGGTACATTGAATTTTCGGCAATAATTTGCCAAACGAACCCCTGTTGTCTCGACTCTCTCTGATGGTCGAAACCCTGGTTGAGGAAGATCAATCCCAGTAATACACAGTTTAGGCGGTCCACCAGGTCGTTCTGAAAGGCCTTGAATGAGGAGAGGCCATTGGAAACCATAGAGAATGCCAAAATCTATGATATGGAGCTTTGACTTGTTTTCGACAGCTTTCAGAATGCTATGATTAGCAAACCCAATGGATATTCTCTTAAATGGACAAATACAATAGAACAACTGATACGCTTTTATCATATCAGCAGCCGTCGTCCTCTTGGAACTCAGAGAGGTATAAATCTGTGCGCCAGTACCCGCTAATCGAGCTTCCAGAGCATTACCAAAATAATAGGCCAACCTTTGAGACCCATCACCGTCACTGGAGGAATGCTTTCTAATCTGCTTCAACAATTCATCACTCGTTCTACGATCATCAGATGCAATAGATTCAGCGCACAGTATCAACAGCGTCCTTAAATCCACAGCTTGATTCTTACTATCATCCAGCTTGCTTGGACCTGGTGTTTGGCCCGACCCTTCCTTGGAGTCGAAGCGCATGGTGCAAGTACCCTCTTGTTCTGTAGGCTGGCACAGCAAAACCCTATCAAACATATCAGACAACTCAGCCTCTTCAGTGGAAACAGCAGATTGCTTGTTACTCCTGTCTTCATCAAACTCGTCCTCCTCACGAGAATGAATCTTTGTCCCGACAGACCCATCTGGCGCAAATTCATCCTCTTCATTCTTCACCAGAGGGATTGCAGCGTCCTCCGTTTCATCCGGGAAATCCATGTTCTCAATGTCAATAACGATATTATTACTCTTTGGCAAGAACTTACTAGCCTCCTCCATTCCCTTCTGAAATTGCATCATCAAATCTTCAGTAAATACATTATTTTCCGCTGGTAAACCAAACGAGGTACTATCTAAAACACTTCCTGAACCAAATAACGTCTGAGAATGTTGCGAATATGACTCAACAGGAGCTGTTTGATCAAACAAGGAATCATGTCCCTCACTAGTACTCAAACCATTAGCCGAAATCAAAGAATGACCTCCCGAGCTATCCACAAAACCGCTTATAATAGGGTCGTTAGTCCCTACAGCGTCACTAAACTGTCTTTGGGAAACTTGCAGGGATAGAGACTCATGGAACATACAGGGTTTTTGATCCATATCCTCTTCCATGAGTATTTCACTAATGTACTTCAGAACATTATCAGAATCAGAATCATTATCCTCAGATACTTCCACCCCCAACCCCTGGCCAACCTTCGAATACGAACCCGAATCATACTGTGTTGGGTCAGCTGATGGGCTTGGTAGATTCAGTGAACTAAGATCTTCAGATTGGTCTTTATAATTGAACAAATTAACATAATTTAAGGTTTCATCAAAACCAGGGTTATCAGAATGCTGTTCATTTACAGAATTATCAGTAAAGTTCCCAGATTTTGAACCCATGATTACTCCTGCTCCTAAATTGCACAAAACAAATTACGGAATAAGGCAGCCTTACACAAGAATTTGTATAAAACGGTATTTTTTACCGCTTTTAAACAGTTTAAAGTTTAAACCAATATAGTGATCCGTATTACACAATATTAGTGTAAAACCGCTTCACAAGAGACTAATAGGTAGGTCAACAGACAAAGTTACACATTTTCCAAACCCTAACCAATCAAAAACCTGTAGATTACAGAATTGACAACACAGTAATATTCTTGCAGAATCAATAAAATTTATGAGAAACCCAGTTTAAACTAAGATATGTTAAGGTGATCAATGAATAAAAGGGAGCAACTTGCTAAAGATTTGAATGGTAATAAAGAAAACAAAAAATACCTTGAAATAGAGGGGAAAATGATGAGTGAGCAATGAGCATTAAGCAAGAGAAAAGGTTGATGTGATTATCACTTGAAGTGCTAGTTATATATACTCATTATAAAATAAGTGACGGAGCCAGTATTCGAGGTTAGGAAAAGTATTTCAATCGACTGAACGAGTTATGCTTGGACCTGGCAAAACGGGTCAACGGGTCGGGTTCGGGTCGGGCCAATTCGGGTCGGGTTAATTCGGGTCGGGACGGGTCTTTTCGGGTTTCGGGTCTATGTCGGGTTTGTTGTCGGGTCTGTTTCGGGTCAAGCGGGTCGGGTCATTTTGGGTCGGGTCATTTTCGGGTTAATGAATAATAGAGAAATAGTCATTTCAAGTCTTTTCGGTTCAATTAGAGTTATATTTTGTCGGGTCATTTTCGGGTTTAGTGGTTCTAGATCGGGTCATTTTCGGGTCGGGCCAGTACGGGTCAAGAAAGCTCGGGTCATGTTCGGGTCGGGTCGGGTCAATTCGGGTTTTCGGGTCACATTTGGGTGATTTAGTTCGGGTCACTTCAGGTCTTGGGTCAGCTTTTTCGGGTCGGGTCAATCGGGTCGGGTTGCTTTTGCCAGGTCTATGCTAAAAGAAAAACTGAGCAAAAAATATCGAAAATTTTAAGATTTATGGTATCCTGCTAGCTAATAGGAATATTTATAATACTTGAGCCTCAACCATCACCTTAAGGTTTTGGTTGAGATGGTTCATTTATCATGGTATCAGAGCCAGAAATTCGAAGTGGAATTTCAACACACGGTACGGGAGAGCCGGTGCACAACCAACCACTCTTCAAGCCCAATGGGCATTTGAGTGAGGGAGCGTAATAGGAATATTTATAATAGTTGAGCCTCAACCATCACCTTAAGGTTTTGGTTGAGATGGTTCATCTATCACTAGCCCCCCTAAATCTACCAGGCACGAGTCCATTTCCCTCATTCGGTTTTATACTCTAACACGCTCACTCATTTGAAGTGTGGATGCAACTGCAGGTCTCTCTATATTTTGTGTTTAACATTTCATTTAGAATTGTGCAAGGAGACCGTCTAATGAGTTTGAGAGGCCCTAAACTAAATACCAAAATAAGGCCCCGAAAATATAAGAAATTGTATTATGTATTATACATTCCGTTCAAATCAATATAAAAAATTGAATTTTTATAAGATATTAATATAGATCATGAGGCCCTTTTATGTTATGAGCCCTGGTTCTAAGAACCTCTTCAAACCCCTTTTTAGATTGTCCAGGAAATGCGGGTGGTAACATTTGAATTTGTGACCTTTCAGTTACACGACTCTAATAATCTAATACTCCCTCTGTCCCGGTCATTTGTTGTCCTTTTTCATTTTTGGGTGTCTCAGTCATTTGTTATCCTTTCTATTTTAAGAATGAACTTGATGAGTAATTTGATCATTCCCATTCAATTTGTTCCACTTGTCATTTAGTAATTGGTCTTTTCCTCATTTCTTGGTCTTTGTGCCAAAACGAAAGGACAACAATTGACCGTGACGGAGGGAGTACCATATTAAAAAAAATCATGTCAATAAAGTTTAAGTTGATAATTAGAATTTCAAGATCGATTTTATACTCTACCGGATATAACAAGGTCGTTAGAACTTTGAAATCTCGATAGCAATATTATAACAAGGTCGTTTTCTCAACTCCCACCAAATGCTTTAATTTGTCGTTGCATGTCTACAACTTTGACGCATTCAAAATAAGTGTGACGTTTATTATAAAGTATTCCCTCCATTCAACAATTATCACCCCATTTCTCTAATAAATAGGAGGAGTATTATATTGAAGTGGGGTGATAAAAGTTGAATGGAGGGAGTAAATAAGTTAGGTTTAGTGTTCATGTTCTTTGAAAACTTTATGTATTACTTCGTATATTATAAGAAGATGCTATCAAAAAAAAAATAATAATAATAATAATAATTTATAAGAAGATGATGAATTAAAGATAGGATATCAACCATTGAGTATACAACAATGTTGACTCAAGTTAACAATATTCTCGTCACGGTCTTTGATTCCTTAATAAACTAAGTTTTCATTTGTTTATGATGGAGTGACAATGAAAGTTCCACAAATCGGCTAAGGGACCTTACATTTTGGTTTTTTTTTTCTCAACTTTAGCTATGTTCTTTTCGGTTGAAAGAAGTTGAAATGAACTTAACTCAATTAAATGAAGCTAAGCTAAATTAAGAGTTAATTTGAATAGAACTTAGTTGAACTGAGCTAAGCTGAAATAAATAGAGCATGATTATAAATGCGACTCACTAGAGTAATATCTTTCTAAATTGTTAGAAGAGAAGTTCGGAAAAGACCCGATATAGATTAGTAATGCCCCTCTAGTTTAGATTGAAATGGGCTGAAAATTTCACCTTTTTCGTCATGAGGCCCACCAATATACATTGATATAAGCCCATATGACCTTTACTTTCGCAGTACTCACCCAACACCTTATGATTTGCTGACCCATGGGCCTATTAAAAGAACATTTGTACTTCTTGTAGCAAATAATCATGTCTAGAGCTGGCAAGTTCAGCCGATTCGAGTGACTCAATTCGAACCCAAGCAAACTCGATCCAACAGATCCCGAAAATAATGCAAATCGAAATTGTTCCAATCCGATGATGACCTGTAACCCGATACAATCCAATAATCAATGAGCCGACCCGACTCGGCCCGGTATTGACCCTATTAAAGTTATGACTCGACAATTATTAAACTTAATATTGATCGAATGTAAGTAGTATAGTGTTTAGTTTGATACGTTTGACTTAATAGTGCAGTAACTAACTCAAATAATGGTCAAAAAACTAATTATAATGGTTAAAAATTGAAGTAATGCGATCAAATAACTAGACCCGGCCGAAATCCGACCCGACCCGACTCCCAATCGATGCGAAAGGGTAGGCTGACCCCATGACATGACCCGACTTGGCTCAACCCAAACCCGGCCCGATTGACCCGATCGCCATCTCTATTCAGGTCATAAACCATAATTAATGATTTTCTATGAGAATCAAATGTCAATCAAAAATACTTGCATAAAATCATCTTATACAAGAGTGATTGTAAAACTTGATCTTATTTTACTTAACTGCTTATGTAAGAGTAGTTTACCAATTACTTTTATGAGATTATTTAGGTAAATATAATGCGGTTTTACATTGATGTATTGTTGAATATCCTTACAAGAGACTTTGACACCGAAAATTGAGATTTGTTTTATCATATATATGTCATTTTAGCGAGGCATTTATTTACTTTCTGACGTTTCTCCAAATATATTTAAGCAAATGTTGTTAAAGTGTACTTTTTTTTTTCAATTTCTTTGTATATAATTTTTTATGTATTTGAAAGTAACTATATTTATCAATATATTATTAAATAAATTAATCACTATCATGAAAGACTAATGATAGATGATGTAAACTAAAGTAGTTGATGAGATTAGAGCTGGCAAACAATGACACGACACGAAAACACGACACGAATTTAACGGGTTTGGGTTGAGGCTTAATGACCCATTTATGTAAGTGGGTCGACACGAACACGACACGATATTTAATTGGGTTGGGTTTGGGTTGAGCTCTCTAAACACGAACCCGACACGAAAGATCTGCTTACTAAATTAATCCTAATTTTTCTTGATCTTTCATCACATAAATATACTTAAACTTTCCAAATATGGACAAGACACGAAAACACGACCCGAACCCGACACGAAATTAATGGGTTAGGGTTGAGGCTTGATGACCCATTTATGTAAGTGGGTCGACACGAACACGACACGAAATTTAATTGGGTCGGGTTTGGGTTGGAGGGTCTGTGACCCGTTTACATGTGACACGAACACGAACCCGACACGACCCGATCTGTTTGTCAGGTCTAGATGAGATAGCTCACATGTGTTGTCAAGGGCCACAAACAAATGGATAAACCCACATGGACCATGACATAAACCTCTAAGGCCCACCTCACTAGTTTTGTGGCCCATATTGATAAATTAATTAAATAGAACATAAAATTCAATGCACAAAATTTCAACTTCACATTTAAGATAAGATATTAAAAAAAGTTTGACAAAAAATGGACAAGAGAAAATCCCTATATAATAGCCACAAAAAGACATTAAGATTGTACAGTAATAAATAATTCCTATTTCTACTTCAATTATTGAATTTCCCTACTCATCTAGATATAGTGACTATAATAATAGGGAATATGTAGCTTTTTGCGATTGCAAATTTTGATGTGATTTGTGTGGCTAAAACCGGTTTTTAATATAACTTTTAGCGAAAGAATTACTTCAAAATAAATGCATATCCTGTTATAATAGCAAATAACCCATTCCGTTCTACTTTTTCCTAGACATCTAAAGACGAAATAAGAAGATATAAATGATGACGTAAGAAGAATAACAAGTTCAATGTAGAGAAATAAAAAAAACGTAAATACAAATATTTTAAAAGGATTATATAGTCGATAATGTAGATAATATTAAAAAAAAAACGGACCCCAACGAAACTGAATTAGAGAATTAATTTTATTAAGATCAATTTACGCATCATATCCACTAATATATTACGGAGTACTCCTTTTGTCCCAATTATTTATGTGTTTTTTAATTTTTATAAAGGGTGTTTTAACAATTAGTCTTGCTGAAGGCGAGTGTTGCCGAATATTGGCAGGATACAGTCTCAGTGCCAATTCCTGACTCACTCAAACATTTGTCATCATTGCTTTGCTAATTGCCTTTAAATTGAATTTTTGATTACCTAATCAATAATTAGGCAGACTAACCACGTGCTAACATGTGACGTCTTAATTGTCAAAACCGTGCTCTTTTAGATTGAAACCGTCTAAATGAAAGTAAACCAACTGTAGCAACTTGTTTTAGTTTTTGTAATAATAATGTAGTGCTTGCACCTGACTTAGAGATGCAGGTAGACTTTGCGTAAGGAACTTTTTTTTTTTACCGCTGCAAAAAAAAAAAAAAAAAAAAAAAAACTAAAACTGTAGCAACTTGTTGAACTGAAGTAAACTGAAATTAAATCCAAGTTATAGCCTAGGAGTGCTAAACTGCGTTATTTGATGATCAGGTCAATTCGAGTAAGTGTACTTAGGGTACGACAAGCATGAGCCCTACACCGCCTCATTGTGGAGCCTTATTGGATGCCTTGGGCCATTTCAGATGATGATCATGTCAACCAACCCCAAATCATTTTGGAACCAAAGCTTTGACGTTGTCGAGTGAACAGGTTGCAGACATTCCGAATTGATTTACAAATTTTCATGTTTATTAATTAATCACTACGGTAAAAACTCGAGAACTAAAAGGAAGAAAACGGTAAGAAATCAAATCAATTACACATTACAACTAAATTTTCAATTACATCAGACAGCAGTAACAATGTAAAAATGTTCAACAATGGTTAAAACTAAAAACAAGAGATTATCCATCTAACACTAATCCTATGACATAATCGTCAAGCCCCAATGTCGGGAGAAGAACGACATAAAGACTCGTCACTCGTCCCAATTCTGTAAGCCAGCCAAGCTCTTATTCCGTCAGCCATTTACAAGGATACCACGGCGAATGAGCTAACTATTAGTTGGTTACATCATGGGAACAAGTTCATCTTCACTTTCACCCTACTCCCCACTGTCACTAATTTTTACAGCACAATCATTCATTTATCATCATCATCATCATCGAAGTAAAAATAAATCTAGACATACCGATATCTAACTGAAATTTGTTTGTTTGTGATATATATATAAATCCAACATGAAATATCTGATGGAAAGCTCCTCCATGGCAGGTGACTTCAAAGGAGGAGACGGGTCTCGGATGGTGGCGGTGGCGGTGGTGGTTGTTTGGATTGGTGTTGTGTCCAGTATGAATGGGCAGCAAGGACCCTGTCCAAGAGGTCCTGGGGAACCGGTTCTCCCCGTCTTTGTTGAGGAGCTATTCTTGCTGTATGCACCAATGTCTTCCATTTATCCTGGTATTTCACACAGTCGAGTTAACTTGGTCAGTAAAGTTATTAAGGGCAGTACTCATGATTCGAGTCCTAAACTCAGAGAACCATCAAGTACATACAGTCGAGGTTTTGTGTATTTTTTTTTTTTTTTTGAGTTCTATATAGTTTATAAATTACATTTTAGTTTTATGACGTAAAAAGTTAAATTTTTCTGAGCTTAGTAACTATTGAGATTAATGTTTAAGTAAATGAACTCAAAAACTTAATCATAAAACTCAAATTTTTTAAATTAAAACTCAAAAACTTTATCTTAATGCTCAAAAACTATACCATCTGACATCAGATGTATAATCCACTTACTGTCGTCAAGACTCGAAGAGTTTTACCAAAAAGAACGTAACTTCTACTCTGTAACGTTCCGTTGCTTAATCTATAGATCTAGAAGGGTACACTATATTAAGCTAAACCACAGAAGATTCCCTAAGGGCATATTCCTAATAAAGAAAGATTATTTATAGTATATTACTAATAAAGAAGGATCAATGATTACGAGTACGAGCACAAGCAACGATTTGTTGTACCAACAGTTGATCATGAATTAAGTAATGAACTTTGTGGTCCATGTAATAAAGTGTAGAGATAAGGTTGAGTGTAAGCAAGACAAAAGAAAAAGTTTAGAGATCCAATAATTATTCAACAACTCTTCATGATATTCTAAACTAAATCACGAAAACGTATATGAAACCGTCTGGTGGGTGAAAATGTAAAACCAACCCGTTAAACCTCTAACGAGATGAAGAATACGTGAAAGGATTTAGGTTGGTCTCGTAGACGCATTGTAAAAAAATAAGTAAACTCACCTTCAAATCAACATAAGTCCGATGCTTCACGTTGTCAAATGCTCGCAGTTTCACGTCGCGCCACCTATAAACAGCATCACTAACATCAGACCTATTTTACTTGGACTCGTTTAGAAGTATCCGACACGGGTGCGTGTCCAAGTGTCGGACTCGGCTATTTTTTTGAAAAATAGGCATATTTTTGGTCTAAAATGAGGTGTCAAGTGTAAATACCCACGTCCGAAATGTCGAGACACGAGACACGTGACGTGAAGAAATTAGAAGAGTCGGAGTAACATAGCATCAGACAAAACAATTTCTCAACCGAGATGGTCTTATCCAATGTTTTTAGTGGGACGGCTTCATTTATACACGAATTATTTATTAATATAGTGAATTAAATTCTTATTAATTGTATGTCTGGTAGGCATACCTTCCAGTTCCCAACTTCTCAACTGCATGGACTAAAGCTTCAACTTCAGTCACAGAGAATGGTCTGCGAATGCGACGCTGACCCATGTCAGATCGTTTAGGTTTCGGGTGTGAGTGAACTACTGACAATGCCTGTGGAGTTCCGCCAGGAAGAGCGACTAGTGCGCAGGAATCAACCGTGACTTTCTCTGCAGAGATATCAGCCGGAGAAGGTGTAGAATCATGATCACTTTCTATGACATTGGCTAGGTTGGTGGCCAGATGATCTGCTAAAAGATTTGACGTTCCTTGCTGAACTGGAGTTGTGAGGGGACACCTGAGAAAACGATTTCTGTTTAATATTTCAAAACAAGTGAGACAAAGAAGTACGACAAAGACGCTACATGACCATCTAAAACGATTCTATTGTCACATCATGGTTGAACAACTGGGGTAAGTTGAATCATCTCATCGAGTCACGATCACTTAGCAGAAAGCCCAATGGGTAGAAAAGAAAGACGCCAATAACTGCTCTCAGTGCTAACTAGGACGTTGACCTAGTTAACCTACGAAGGCAGCAGGAGCGAAAACTTCACCGCCCTTGTGATCCCACTACACTTGAATCCGAACTAAAACGGATGCATTACACCAAGGAATGCTTAGCCAGAAATGTCCAAACAACTTCAACAAGTTAAGAAACAGACACAGAAGGGAATGGGAGCTCACCTAGATATAGGCTGAGGCACATCAGGTGAGACGATAAGAGAATTATCTTCCGAGCACGCAGGTACACGGACCTGTGAAGGGTTTGGCTCCAAACTGAAACCCAAGGATTCTGCCTTGTTATCATGGCATATACCAGATTGCACAAGGGTTCTATTATCGTCTCTTATCTTTTTCCCCTGAAGAAACACCCCCACACGCAGTCCACCTCCAAGTAAGGCAGAAACCGCCTCCATAACCGTCCTCTGTGGTGGTACAAAATGTCAGATGGTGTATTGATTAGAGAGAGATGTGGGATCGATTCATTCAGAAAGTTAATAGCACTCAGAGTGTCTAATATGCACAATTAATTACCTTGAGTGAACCAATACTTGCCGTCTCTGGCATCTCGATGAAAAGCTCGGGCACTCGAAAGGACTTTATCCTAAGCTTCACTGCAGCAAATGAAAGACATCTCGACATGAAAAACTCCACTCTAACACCAATGAAAGTTAAAGAAAACGAAAAGAAAACAGTACTTCCTTTTCAATCGATAAAACCCATTCCTATGCGGAAATTTTAAACAATGAGGCCTATTGACTGAAAAGAGGGAATATGTGAATTGATCCATATAGTGCGATTATCATACCACGAGATTCCCTCGATGAGAATGTTGTGCTTTGGCCACCAACACACGCAGACGAACCATTGACTACAAGACGATTTACAATTAGCGGATGTTTCACATATTACTAGATGGTAATCAGCACATATACCAGATGACACACCTCCCATTGAGCCAAAACCTGAGGCATTCGCATCAACAGCCTTGTCAGGATAATTATAGACACTCTTGTTGTAGCTAATATCAGCATGAGAACTTGAACTATGGTGATAAAACCTCCTCCTCTTAAATGGGTAGATTCTCTGCGATCTTTGGCGTTTAAAGCCAGTTTTTCTGCTGCTGAACATGCAACGTACTTCTGCATACCAACAAGACAACCGCCATCAGATAAATATAGCGATAATGATCAATCAATAAGCTCACATAATCAAGGAGAAGCAAGCTACTCCGTGTGTTTCAGTGTTCCTTGCGCTTTGGTTTGACACACTTTTGTAAGACACGAGAGAAAAGGGAAAGCGAATAGTGTGACATTCATGTGCTTAAACTTAGTTGCTTGCCAAAAAAAAAATTCTAAATAACACATTGAGACAACCCAAAAAAATCAAGTGCCTAAGAAAACAATGAAACTAATTGGGCATACGACTTACCAGAGTCGGTAAGATCTCCATCCCTTGCTCGAGAAGCTATTCTCCGGTACTTAGACTCCAAAAGCTTTCTAATTCTTCGATCACCTATACAAGCTGTTGACCTTGCGGTCTTTTTGGTGCTAGGCTGAATGCACTCCGAAGAGTTTTCGTCATCATCTCTACTAACTACATTTACATTATTGTTATCCCTACAAGGCGACTGTGAACTACAAGGGTAGTGATCATTGCCTAAAGTTAACTTTACACTGGCATCAGAGCTGACAAGGGTGGGAGATTTCTCGTCCAGTATTTCAGGATCCTCTATACTGGGCCCGTTACCAAACAATCTATCCCCCTCCTGTACACAGCATTTTGCATCTTCAGCGACTAAAGGAACACGAGGTTCTATGTGACAGCCAAAGGCGCCATTTAAATCAATCATCGCAAGAGGGCCATTCTTCTCCAAGCAATCAGAGACAGGTAAAACAGAAGTCAGGCCCACTGAAGTGTTAGGTGTCGGGATTGGGGTCTCCTTCACATTGAGATCTTGGTTGAAACCTCGTATTCCTAGCTCTAGGGTCAAGGGAGGAGAAGCAGGTTCAAGGCCTCCCCGATCACAATGCTCAACTACCAACGACCGAATGTCATTGTTATCTACATCCATGGCAACATCCTTCACATTGCTTAAATCAGTTACAGGTACCGTTTCATGAGATCCTTCGCCCTCAAGTAAAATTTTGCCAGCTACCGTAGCCAGTAAATCGAATGCACACAGTTGATTATCTTCCACTTTCTTCTGGACAAGGCCCCTCCTCTAGAATGCAAAAACTTCAATAATTAATCTCAATTGGCGGTGTTTATAAGGTGAAAATGTGCAACATGATAAAATAACCAAGGACGCGTAAATTTACCCTGGTAGACCTTGCAGCTCTAGGAACGAAAGGCACATGATATCCACTGAACCCATAATCTAACCTCTTCTGCTGCATATCGCGAAGAACATGCCCAAAGTGCCTTCAGTTATTAACTGAAAATCGCAACACATTCACATTACAATCTAAGAAAGCATATACACATTTCTAATGCGAAATGTTCACTCAAAGCAAGCAAGCATTCACAATACCATTCATCAATTTACAGCATTAAAGATAACCAACAATCACCATAACATGAAAACACATGGAATGATCCAAAATTCCGAAGTATCAACAAGGAAGACACCATCACTATCACCATTCACCACCACAAACACGGCAAAAAATCCAGAAAACAATTAAAATTATAAATGACAAGTCAAGGATCAAATGGAAACGAGACAAAGTCGATTCGTTCATACAACAATCATCTAGGATTATAAGGATGTACAAATGTACAATACCTTATTAATCAGTACACTATGAGTCTATGATCATTGAACTCTTAACCGACACAAACATATTTAATTCTAATAAATGTGTGCAGGGAACAAAAGGGATCAAGTGAAATCCTCCTTGAAGCTCAAGCAAACAAAATCCAAAAAAAAAAAAAAAATTTAACAAAATTAAAATCTTTTTTTGAGATGGGACCCACCACATTATTGATGGAGATGATGATCATGATCCAAAGCACACATACATCCACACACCCACACAAAGTACATGATCACACCAAAAACACACATCCCTCAAGCACACCATACATCATCAACATCATATATCATCACCATAGCAACAAAACTAACAAACTAAAACCAAAGCTAAAGCATCATATTTCTAGCATACAAATATATGGTCACAAATTCTTGGTTAAGACGGATATATCGGTTTTGACGGACATATTGGTCAAGTAGATGTAATTCAATCTTGTCACCAAAATTTATCACCAAACAACAATATTTTGTGGACCATAAATACAATTCAAGCTTTGGAGACAAGGGACATGATAAACTTTTTACATGTAATACCATTGATTGAACACAAGTAGACGATACAAGAGATGTGGGGGAAAAACAAGAGAATTTTTGTGATCTAAAATCGTCTAAAGGAATATATGCACACAATTCTAAGCATTTTTCTATGATATAAAAAATTAAAATTAAAATTAAAAAAATATCATGGATTTATTTATTTTTTTCGATCTAAAACCCTGAACCCATGATTTCAATTCAATAATTCTACAAAAAAAAAAAAATTAAAAAAAAAATCAACAATTTCGACCAAAAAAAATCGACCAATTTCAGCAAAAATTGATGAATTAAAAGTCATAGATCTTCAACATTTCACCAAAATAACTGAACAAATCCGCAAAACACAAACATATATCAATACCTAAATCAAACATTACATCAGATCGAACTAATACCCCACAGAATTCCCCAAATCGTCAACAAAAACCCTAAAAAACCCAGAAATGTCTCAAAAACAAGCAAAAATAACGATTAAATTCGACAATCTTACCTTCAAAATTAAACAACTCCCTTCTTTTCCAACAAAACCCACCAAAAAAATCAAATCGTTAACCTAAAATCAACCCAATTTACACCCAAATCACAAATGTTCTTCACAACCCACTAATTAAAAAGTTAAATAGATTCAAACTTTACAAAAACCCCACAAATTCTATTGCTTCACGTCTTCCAATTCCTATCCATCTTCCAAAAAATCAACAAATTAACAACAATTTCAATCAATCAAAATCCCCTAAATTCCCCCTTTTTATTATAATATTAATATTATTTCCCTTTTTTTAATTATTTTGTGAATAATTTTGATTATTTTTTCTCTCTCTTGTTTATCTTAGATCACCAAAAACCCTTTGAAAACCACCCATCTTTCATTTGCTTAAACCCTCTTTATATAAACTTTTTATTTTTTTTATTTTTTTATATTTTACCGGCTATTACCGGTTACTTGTTTGTAAAAAAACTATGGCCCACCATTGATTTTAAGAGGCGTTAAGATGTCGACACGTGGATTAGATGGGGTTAATCGTGTGGGTGTGGTTGGTATTTATCGTCGAGAAAAACGTTGGGTCACCAATTAAAGGATTTTTGTGATTTTCTTAAAAAAAAATAATTAAATTAAATTAATAATTTTTTTGGATTTTTTGTAAAAAATTTAGTATTTTTTTTAGATTTAGGAGTGCCATAGAAATTTTAGGGTTTTATTTTAGGGGTGTGGGGCATTTTGTGTTTTTGAATGAAATTTACTATTTGTGTTTTGCGCTACTATTCCCGCTCATAATCTAAAAATGGAATTATGAATTTTGTATTTTTGGAAATTTCTGTTGGAAAATAAAGAGAGGAAGAGATTAGTTAATGTTTATTTCTTTTTGCACAAAATCTCATTGAAGACGGGCGATATTCGTCACAAGCTTGTAATGGATACCATTTTCTCTCACAATTTACCCATTAAAAGGTGAGTGGGAAGCACATAGGGGGTGTCTTACCTTGTCCCCTCTCTCTTTTTGTAAGAGGTCACAAGCTTGTGACGGAATTAGTCCGTCACAAGCAAGACTAGTTGTTCTTTTTGCATGTGAGTGAGTAATTTGTAGAAGCAAGTTACTCCGTATTACTATGATGAATGTTTGAATAATTAATTGTTATGGAAAATTGAGTTGTTACAAATACATTGTACATCCTCTGTTGTCCCGATCATTTGTTTGCCGCCCTTGATTTGGAAAATAAGAGGTCAATTATAAGATGACGAGTAGATCGAATTAAGTGTAAAAGATTCAATTGTCCATCAAAGACATTTCTAAAATAAAAGGTAAATAATTGGCTAAAACAAAAAAATGAAATAGGCAAATAAATAATTGAAACGGAGGGAATATTGTATTAATGAGCACTTAAATCAACTGGTAAACGGTTGTTTAACTTAATTAGATGTCTCGTGTTCGAACTCTAAAAGCACAACAGTTTAAAATTCACGAGGATGAGTTTTACCGTTTTAGTGGTCGTCCTATCGGCTTGCATCCGAACTAAACTGGATAGTTTACAAAAAAAAAAATTATAAAATGAAAATGGGTTAGTTTGATAAGACCTTTACTTTGGCAAAAACATGTGAGAAATGGTTTTAATTATGTTATTGAAAAACCATTTTTTTTTTCCTGATAAACGGGATAGTCGGGTCGGACCCAAGTCAGGCCAATTCAAATTGCGTCAGTTTGGGTTGTCGCATTATCGGGGTATTTCGGGTTAGCTCGGCTCATTTTAGGTTTTGGATATGTTGGTCAGGTCATTTTGTACTGTGTTGGGTGTTTGGATAAGCTCAATTTGGACAGGTCAACAAAGCCGAAGTCATGTCCGAGTCGGATTGGGTCGGGTAATTAGGGTTTCTAGTCAAATTTAGGTGTTGAAGTTCGGACAATTTTGGGTTTCGAGTCAGCTTTTTAGGTCAGATCAATTAATCGGGCTAATTTTGTTACGTCTTTTAGTAATCTTGTTATTATTAATCGTGACGCGAAATTACTCTTTTAACTTGTTTTAGTTGTTCATGGTATTAGGCAATACAAAACTATTAGGATATTAGGCCTATTAAGGCCGCCGGCTATCGTCTAGGGTTTAGTATAATAGGGTTATGTTTTATTAAGTTGAGAGGTATTATAAATACCTCACCATATCAATGTAACACAATAACTATTATCAATATAATTCCTTTATGCTATCTTCCCTCTATAATCTTATCATGGTACACAAATAAATGATGAGCAAATCTCTTGTGCGACAATTTTACCGTGTTTTTTGGTAAAATGTGATCATTTTTTGGTAAATAATAATCACTTTAAATTAAATAATGACCGTCTCTGTCAAGATACAACTCATGCATGATAAAAGCACATGTGAATATCTACATCGAAAAAAGAGGAGAGAGTTGTATATCATATAAACTAAGGAGATACTCCACCCATTGCCAATTAGTTTTGGGATGGAACATCCTTTGACTTATAAGTCGGATTTTCTCTCCTCTATATGCGGGTGTGGCTCAGGCCCGATAATGGACCTTATCAGCCTCAATAAATGTTCATTTTTTAGTTACAAAAAATGTGGTTACTATTTGCTTAAAAGTGGTCACAATTTTTTTGATTGCACTTACAACAGTTGTATACTAGAAATCTAGAATTTGCGGTAAACATGATGCGTTTAAAAGGTGATAAATGAATCAAAAATTGACAAGGAACCAAAGGAATCAGTTGAGTGAAAAGTATTCTCGAAATTCAATATTACAATCTTATCTCTATTAATATAAAACTTGTAAGTTAGAGCAAATATTTGACATGTACTTGAGAAATGAGAATATGAGATAATGAGATGGAATCTTGAGATAATATTCCATTTTATTTAGTGAATTTTTTTATAGTTATTTAAAGTTTAAGCAAGTCTCCCGTAAAACGGTAGTAAAACAATTGTAAAACAATATTAACAAAAACTCTATTGTCCTTATTATGAAAAAATGGTTTTGTAAAGGTTATTTTAGTGAAAATATTTAGGTAAATTATTTTAGTTATTTAGTTGTACAATAACACTTTTATAAACGGCTTTATACAAATAAGGTTAAAGTTTAGTTTATAGTGTAGTTCCTTTTTAAAACTCCACACACGAAATTTCAATTATATACTTCTTGTGTTCTTGAATATAATACTTGTATTGTAATGAAGTTATAGTATTTATATGTTTTAGACCTTGTTATTTTGGATTTAATTTCAATTGATATTAGTTTAGTTTAATTCAGGTCTATTAAGTTAAGTTAAGTTCAACTTATTATCCTTAATTCCTTATTATTCAACCAGTTCGGATCATGTTCATTAAATTCAATCCAGTTCAAACAATTTCCGTCAAAAATAATACTCCCTCCATTCAACTTTTATCACTCAATTTCTCCAATATATGTGAGGGTATTATACTGAAATGGGGGTGATAAAAGTTAAATGAAGGGAGTAGGACTTCACTACTAAAACGGATAATACCAAAAAAAAAAAAAAAAAAAAAACTAATTTTAAAAAAAAACCATAAATTAAACATAAAATTAAATAATTAAAAAAAATAAAAAAAATTAAACTAATTTTACTACTTAAACAAGACTAACTGATTTTAAAAACCGTTGGAAGAGCAAATGGTATAATTAAAGTACAATGTTGGGAGTATATCATCGTAATTCATAAAATCTGATTGATATAAATAAAATTAATGGGAGTATAATCTTGGGATACATAAATTAAATGTTTAGAGATCACATATGTAAGACGGAGGAATTAAGAAGCAACAAAGTAGACTTAAGTAGCACGTGGCAGGTAGATCTCATACACATAATACATACTTCGTCACTCTTCGTACGGCATTAAAATCAGCACGTGTCAAGACAGTAAATTCTGTAATTAATCCCACAAATTTTTACTTACATGCGGGAATCTTACCTTGTTTTAATACGGTAATAAAATGTACTACTACTCCGAATTAATGTCTTGCTTCGTCTTTATGTAAAAGTAACTAATACCCAGTAAAAGAATTTGTTTTACCTAAAACTCGTGTAAAACCGCCTTACATAAGTATTTACGTTGAAGTCTTGGATTTCACTTATTCATGTTTGATTATTTGATCTACATTAAGTCTCTCATAAAACGACAATCCGCTTTAAGATAAAAACAGGTTAAATATGCGTTCACGTGCATATGTAAGACAAACCTTTTATTAGTCCCTAGACATCATTCTTTCTATCTCACATACCATACTTTCCAGGTTGTAAGTTTAAGACAAATATCGTCGACTCAAACATTAGGTTAGGTTAAGTTTAGAACACGAGGTTTTGATTATCTTCTCGTATAAGAGATTTCATAAAACCCGACACAAATAATTGCTTGAATTACTCCTAATGAACCATTATCCTGTATAATATTTAATCCTATGTTCAAAGTATTATCACGAGTTTACTTGTATAATACGGTTTTACATGATCCTATAACCCCACGTGTTTGTATTTTTTTTCTGCAAGAAGGTTGCTTATATTGAATAAAAACTCAATATAGATTCTTTTTCTTATCCTTAGTATTAAAAAAAGGAGTGGATATTGTGAAAGCGTAAGAAAAGCATGAACTCCAGAGAAGACTCCAGAGTCCGGACTTGACGGTAACGCAACATTTTGATTCTTCTGTACACCATTAAATCAGTCCGTTTTCTTAAGACCATTGCTTTTGGTCTGAAATAAGACGGGTAACATGTCATCATTTTACAATAAAATATTATTTTCTGATAACATATTACCATTATTGTTCACATCATTTTCAGGGTAAAAAATAACACCTCTAGTCATAACATTTTGTGAATTAATTGGTTATTTTCTTAAAAAATGACAACATTTTATCCGTCTGACAAATAAGACCAAAAGTATCTGTCTGAAACAAGAATTTGTGCCATTAAATAGGGAATTATTTTCATATACAAAACATCCAATTGTTGAATAAAATACAAGGTTTTACTGTTAAAAAGTCACGAATAAATTATAATCCGCGATCAGCTTATTCCTTTATCGTAACTGTTTTGTATGATTCAGTACATTTTCTATCTAATAATAGCGATCTTTGTTTTAAAAGGCGTAATGTTATTTGATCTTTACGAAATTCAGTTGAATTTTCCGTCTTTTGCAGCGGTTGTAGATCATCATTTTAGTAAATTGGTCATCTAAAAACAAACAATCCGGCGCAGCAATGTGAAAAATTCATTATGAGAGATTGAGAGCTACGCCAAATGATGGAAGTTTAGCATTCAGTGTCTCGCAGCGACAAGAAGAAGAACAAATAATTGGAGGCTTTGGAATTGGTTATTATTCTTAATAATAATAATCGTCTGAAAGTCTGAAACCATCAATGTCCGGTAAGATAATAAAAAAGATAAAACAGTAAAATAGAGAAGAGAAGGAAAACTCAAAAAATAGTGAATATATAGGAGAATGTGATAGAAAATGTATAGAAACCAAAAATAAGATCCTTAAATAACTTGAAAATATACCAAAAAGAACAATAGCTACTAACAACGCTTGAATTCGTGAATCGGAAAAAATAATGTCAAGACATATTAACACACATCTCCTCCAATGGCCTAATATTTTCGGGGCAACATGGTAGTACAAAAATCAAATAAACAATGTGCAGAGAATTCAAGGGAAAGCTAGCAACAATGAGCCAAGTTGAAGAAATGGTGAGCGATCAGAGTTTACCAGGGACTGTCGATGCTCGTGGAACTGACCATCTTTGATGTCGAGGGCTGTACAAATCTGAAATCACGCTTCTCCTTTCACTGCTAGCAGCATTTAAAACGGGCTCGTGTCTAGCACATTGTCGCCATAAAATTTTTAAGGTCTGCAGGAGAGTTGAGAAGAAGAATGTTCGCAAATGTTAAATAAGTTACAACGCGTTGTAGCATGAAGTATGAACAAAGAATACAAAGAAACTAATTTCGTATTATCCGTTTTTCAAAAAATTGTAGGCTTGTAGCTGTTGTATGTAGTGAGAAAATAGCGGTTAAATTTGGCCAACAAAGTAATAGGAGACAATATAAATGGGATGGCAGGAGACGGGAAACTTGGTGTTGGCTGTAGAGGAAACTTCACCTTAAAAGCTCAAGCAGCAGATAAATCACTACACTGCCATGGATTGAACTCCTTGTTCTTCACGTCTTCCACTTCGATATCGTCTGTCTCGTCTATAGCTGCGCGGTGCTCAGCGTACTTTCCATTGAACTGATAGACTTCCAACTCACCCCACGGGGTGGTTGTAACTTCTTCGGTTAGGTCAAACCATTTTGGGCTAAACTTAACGCCATGGGCTTCTCGATTCTTTTTTTCTGCTCTTTGCCTCTCCTCCAAACTGAAAATCGGGCAAAGCCACAATAGTCAGAACCAAACAGCAGAAATTTTTCTTTCTAAAACAGATATCTATTTGAAGGGGCATTAGTTAATCGAAGTTTAACAAGTTCATCTCAATTTAACCCAACACCGTTAATTCAATAACGACAGTTAACTGTGAGATGGGTTCTCTTCTCCAAATCAATATGTATCCGTGAAAAATTCTCCAAATTGAATAACAAATGATAGTTGGTGGATCATTCCTCGATACAACTTTAATCTACCTTTAAAATTGGCAACATATAAGATATGTAAACAAAAAAAGAAGCGAGAAAGATTGAAAACCTGCTCTTTTCTGCACCGGCCTTGGATAAGTCACCCATTTCAAGAGAAAATCTATCCGGCCTTAAACGTGAGTCAGATGCCAATAATTTCTTGGGAGCGGTGTCAAAGCTGTTTATCTTGTGAGCAAAGTGAGTATATTGAAATTTGTCATTTTTGGGGGTATCTGCCAAATGCCAGACCTGCACAACAAATTAATCGTCCAAAATTGAGGGTAACGGAAAACAAACTTAATAGGAGCTTAATGCTGTAAAAAGTAACACAGTTCACTGACTCAAAAGGTGATGAGTCAGATCAGGGAATATAGAATATTTGATCTGTTGTCCAGCATATTTACCGAGCACAAAGAGTGACTAACTTCAGCTTTGGATACAATTTTGCCGTACCCCCAGGCAATGAGATCAAAGCACTCTTGTAGATCCAGAATAACAGGTATGATTCACATTTTTGTTACTCTAAAAAATGATAAGAAAATATTTTCACGCTTAGGTAGAGTAGTGGAGAGAACACAAATTCTTGTTTAAGACGGGCGTATACATCTTAAACTTAAACGGGTCAAATAGCATAGATAAGACAAACGCATAATGCCTAGATATTGACAAAAACTTGTCCTATCTATGTAAGTGCGATGCAATTTGACCCGATTTAATCTTGACGGGTATATCCGTCTTAAGAGAGACTAATTGGATAGAGAAAAATGCCTGCCCAGTGACCAGCTTCTGACACACTACATGGTAAATAATAGCCCTAGAAATTTTAAGCTAAACAACGGGCAGCGAATTTTCCTGACATCTGGTTCTAAGAACCACATTTTATATATGCTTTTGGAAGTATCAAGGCAAGACAAATATATGACAGAAAAAACACCGGCCTTCTAAAATATACCTCTTTCAGTTCTGTGCCGGGAAGAGGCTCCCCATCTGCATCACATGGTTGATAACTCATTGACTCATTCCATTTACCAGTCATCAAAATTTTAGGTTCCTCATTAGCATCATATACATAACCATCCACCTCATAACGTCCAGCACTGGAAGAAAACGCGAGTTCAAGTAAGCCAACATGCACTAAAAAAAGGAGAATACATTAAAGAAAGCACAAGTGAATTGCCAAATCTGATACACATAACCAGTGAGAAATAAATTCTGGCTATTCACATCAAATACTCCACCATAGCATAGATTAAAAAGGTGAGAGGCGCACTGAGACTACGAATCGCAAAGCACACTCTTTTCGAAACAAATGCCTTTTTTGAGCTTAAAGAGGTACAAGTAAAACAATGAAATGGGGGGATAGTGGCAAAGGGAAAGGCATAACATAATAACTAGAAGAAAAAGTGGAAACTGAATAATTTCGTGCCTTGCTAGTTGAACCTTATCAACAAGATGTGCTTTGGGCGCTGGGTGCATACTACATACGCATCTTGGCTAGTGCCTCACTGAGCAACAAACACTATATACTTATATCAATGATAAACCCAACAAAAAGGTAAATAAATTGATGGCAAGGAAGGCTAAAATTTTGAAGGCGAAGGTTAACATACCCAAACCAGCCACATGGTTGAAAATACAGCACAACTTTATCCCCTGTAGTCAAATTAGTCATTATCATCTCGCCAGGTGAATCAACCCACGTTCGTCCAAATATCAAGTTGTTCACTTTAGTAAGAGGTGGAACCAACTCCAACACTACACCATCTCTTTTCAGCGTCACACGTGTCCTGCATCCGCCATTAACCACAGGGAAACATGTCATAAGTTAGCTACAAACCTATCATTTCAAATTAGCTGCCACTAAAATCTTTCAAATTAGCTGCCACTAAAATCTTAGGCAGTTAAACTTGCACTACATATAGTGCATACCAGAGCGTGTATACTTTGTCTTTTAACAACAACAACAACATTACCCCATGCCTCAATGGCTCCCGCAAATTGCGGGGTAAGGGGGGGTCGGATGTACGCAGCCTTACCCTTGTGTTAGAAACACAAAGAGGCTGTTTCCGAATGATCCAAGATGAAAATTGCGTCGAGAACTGCATCAAAGGACTGCTACTTCACAAGAGAAAGAAGCGCAGCCACTTTAGTAAGCCATTTTGCTTTACTCCATCATAATCCAAAACCAAAGAGTAATGAGTCTTTGGCTCCATTGAAAACGTGTATACTTTGTCTTTTAACGTGAAAGAATTTTAGGCAATCTTAAGCAATGCAGTGGAATTGTGCGTTTTAAAAATTCATACACAATAATGACCTATTGCAAGTTTCTGACAATATAGATGTCTTGGGCCTTTAACGTATCTCTCAACAATGAAATTGCCTTCACTAATGTTGCAAGTCATTTTGCCTAGTTGATAACAATTTCAAGTCAACCATGCCATGACACATTTTGCACATTTGTAATACAGGTCGAGGAGTTATCTTTAAATATTCAGTTAGGTTCACCCTTGTGGTTTCGCCAAGAGCCCAAGAGCATTAAATATCCATTCGGCAGAAAGGGATTCCTTGGTCAAGCGACTAAAGCAACAGTTGAACACATCTAACACAAGCCTAATAATCAACTACAAAGTATTACATATTACCAAATATCAATAAAACTATATAAGCAAATGATAACAAAGTTACACAAACCAAAATAGGGAATGTACCTTCCGACGGGATAAACATCGACAGAATTGCCCAAAAATTTAGTTTTTAGCTTTGACGTACAGTCGTATGCAAAGTGCTCATTTTCAGAATGCCCAGCACTCATAGGTGGATGATGACTCACCTAAATTTGGAAAAACAGATAATTAATGATCATTAATAAGCAACTAATCCCCTTAAACCTCTCTAAGGTCTGAGCAATGTTGATCAGTGCAATAATAAGGAAAATGTGTAGACTCATTATCTAGTACTTTCTCTGGTCAAATCCTAACAACCCATAATTCAAAATGCCTCATGTAAAAGGGGGGAACCATGGCGCTTGGATTTGACGAGAGGGAGTAGTGATTGAAATAGAAACAATCAACAATGAAGCTTAAGCTTCTGACATATCAAAACGGTGAAAGGATAGTATCCCAAAATGAGCCCTGAAGTTCGACAATAAACATACTTGCTCTGCCAAAAAGGAAATCCCATGATGATTTGCCATTTCATAAGTTTCACCAAGAATGGGATTGAAAGGCTTCCAAGTGCGTTGATAAGCATAGTACACAGAGATTGCCCACGATGCTGCAGAAAATGACAGGAATATTAGCCTTTCAATTGTATGATAACTGTATCAGACACAACCTCCAAGAAAAATCGTGCTCACCAGAATAAACCATTCGCATGTAAGGATCTTCACATTGATCGGCCTGATCTAACAGGTAGCAATATTCCATCAGCTGCCAAAGCCATAGATCAATTTTGGATATTAGCACCATTGCCACAAACCTTTGAACATAATTCCTTTCTAAAAACAAAGCACTTGTTATGAAGAACAGTTTGCACAAACCTCCGCCATTTTCTGCAGCATAGTCATTGGCTCAAAAATCACTACAGGAAGTGTGACCATTGACGTTACATCTGCTCCAATATACTTCTGCATCATTTTCCAGTAGCTATCTCTGTCCTGTGATAAGTAAAATGGGAAGGATTAGTATTTTAGCCCTCACTCTGTGCTTGACAGTAAAGAGGTATCCCACTACAAGTCTTTCTGCTAAGCAGATAACATGCTTAGTACAAGGAATATGAGATAGACAGAGATATCCACTATAAACATGTGATAAAGCACCAAGTCACAGACACCTAACACTGGATAGATTTCACTCAGTGACTTGGTAAACCTTGTTTAAGTCTGAACTCAAAGCAACGGTTTATCGACTGAATTTCGGAAAGAAAATTACCCTTCATTAATGAAGGAAACGTTGAGCTCACATTAATGGTCAAATAATGTGGTTATACTCTTATTACTTTTTCTCTTCCCTTCATTTTTAGGGAAAATAACAGCTAAATTACTTAGATTTTTTCCCTTCATTAAGGATAGCCGGAGTACAAATCAGTCACTTACATAGCAAAGAAGATCTACAATGCTTTACATATATATAGTTTATAAAGAGTGGGCAAATTCCAAAACTTTATTAGATTCACACTTGTTAAAAAAGGACACTTCGGAAAGGATTACCAAGAGCACAATCTTCTGATCTTGCTCTCACATAATATACTTCTAGGGTCAACATAAGACCTAGGGTAGTTCATTACATCAAGGGGACGATAAAGTGACATATCAATGGTTCAACATGAACTGACCTCATCAAATAAAAAATTGTGTTTATGTAAACAAAATGAAAAGTGTATAGCTAACAAACTAAATGCTTGTTAGGCGAGTGTGTATACAAACCTCTTGTCTCCACCTTCCTTTCTGTGCCTCCTCTTCAGCATCATCCTTCCCTCCCTCCGGATTTATCACTTCAAGATTTTCATATCCAAGTAAACTACGCAGCCACAATAAAATGACATTGTCATACATACATATCATACCAATTATCACATCAAACACTAAAACTATCTTTCACAAAATGAACATACAATCCATAAAACCCGTAAATCACGCTACATCAATCCAAATTTGTGCTCAGAGTAATTACAAACCAATAAGAAGTTTTGCAACTAGAGATACTACCTAATAATGTAACCTTATACTTTCATTATTCATAATAAAGCGCCAACTCTTAAACTATCTAACTACAGTGATGCTAATTTAAGCCGGAAAAAAACTTGCAACATCAGCATTAAAACAAGTATGATGTGACAAAACATTAAATTGAACGACATTAAAAAATTCCTACAAACACAAAAATTTATCTACGCGACAAATAAGGTAACAGTGAAGGATAACTAAACTGAAATTCATCAAAAATCAGTAATTAACAACGAATTCAGCATATAACTAAGATGATTAAAAAAATGCAAATCAAACTTAAACAAATCTCAATCTCCAGGACTTCAACTAATATGATTTGACAAAAAACATGCAAACTAATCGCCATTAAAAATTTCCTGAAACCGTCAATGGATGATTAGGCCCAAATTCATCCAAAATCCGTAAAAATGCAAATCAAACTTGAACAAATCTTAATCTCTAACACTTCAAATAGTATGATTTGACAAAGCATGCTAATCAATTGACATTAAAATTTTCCTACAACAGCAATTAAGCGACAAATACGACTACAGAGATCAATACTTAAGCTCAAATTCATTAAAAATCTGTAATTACGAGAAAATTACAGCATTCAGCTAAGATCAATCAACAAAAAATGCAAATTAAAGTTAAAAAAATCGACAACCGATTTCTGTGGAATTCGAGTAAAACGTAACTAGCTCCATATGATCAAACAACAGGCAGAAAATTACAGCGACAAATCAGTAAAACTGAATTCCAGCACGACAAATTAGGCTACAGCGATAAATAATTAAGCTCAAATCCATTCAAAATTCCAGCACTTCAGCTAATAATTGAACAAATCGACAACGATTTCGATGAATACGAAAGGAAAAGGAGAAATTATACCCGTTGACAGATCTATGCATTGCATTACTGAACATAGAGAAACCATCAGATACAGAAGCGAAGAATCCTTTGTTATCTAATCGTTTCTTAGGGCTCGGCATCTTGAATTGTGAAAATTGAGTGAAAATTGGGGGAGAATAATTGAAGATGATATAGAGAATCGGAAACCCTAGAAATTAAGATGGAGAAAATTCAAATGATTGAAATTGAGAAGGCGGTTTCGTTCGTCGTTATTTTTGTTGCTTCCACTTGATGTTTATTTGTAACGGAAAAGTAAATATTGACAGCTTGATGTTCTAGTACTTTGTTCGCCTTCTGTCTGTCATTAGATTCATCATTCGTGTCAAACGGGTCGACCGATTTGGGTTTGGGATAAGTCAGGTTTGATCGGGTTATTTTCGAATATGTTATTATTAGCTTACTTACAAGTACAATGGTAAGCAATTTACCTTATAGCTTGACAAATCCACATCACATTTTAAGCAATAATTTTGGGGTGTTGATTTTCGCAGTACGCATTTTACTCATTGCAGTACGCTTGCTGTTTAAGGCAAGCTAATCTAGTTGGACATTTCCAATGGTGTAGCAACTAGGGCAGAGTACGGATCGGGTATTTGATCCAAAGTGCTAGTTCGGATCGGATATCCATATTAAAAATCCTTAAATTAGATATCCAATATCCAAACCAAATGTTTCGGATATCCAATGTTCGGGTATCCAAAATAATCGGATCGGATGCGGATATCCATACTTTTGAATTTACTTTAAAATTAAGTTTGAAACACGATTATATTCATAGTCTTACATGATGATTTTCTTTAGTATTCTTATTCCAATGTTCTCGACATAAAATTTAAGTACCACCTAGATATTTCTCTAATATTTTAAACATTAATTAAGTTGTTGTATTAAAGAAAATTTTATTTTCTCGAAATTATACTAGAAAACTATAGTTTCGGATCGGATCGGATATCCAAATGTTTTAATTCTAATATCCATATCCAAACCAAAACCAAACATTTCGGATCAGATATCCAAACCAAACTTAACTTTCGGATCGGATATCCAAACATTCGGATCGGATACGGATCGGATATCGGATTAGTTTGGATAATCGGATTTTTTGCTCTGCCCTAGTAGCAACTAACTTGCAATTTTAAGAAATTGCAAGTAAGTCCCTAAGCTACACCATTGGACTTGCTCTTAGGGATATTGATCAGAATACAACAATAAATATTTTGTTCGGATTATGAGGTTGGTTCAGTTGAATGACCTGACCCCAACCCGATCTGATAGACTCATTTACCAAATCTAACAAAGGGCCGATTTGATAGGGCCCATTTGATTTAGATGACATAGCCCATTTAGTTTGACTTTGCCCTTCTTGCCTTATATTTTTGTTCGTATCACTTGAGTTTTAAGGGCTAACTTTTTTTTTGGTGACGAGGAAACCCGCAATCGCTACCTTTGGTGCGTATACCAGATAAGCCATCCGAGGGTGACAGGTTCGAAGTGTATTAGGCATGGACTAAGGCCAAGAATACTCCACACGTTTTTGCTCTTGGGAGGCTTGAACCTGAGTCTTCTGGAAATTTCAGCCAAGTTTTAACCACTAGACTCCACCCTTACGGGCTTTAAGCGCTAACTTTGCTTTGGTGGGCAAATGAGAAATTCAGCTTGAAGAGCCAAAATTTGACTTTGTTTTTATCGGTTTAAATTGTTGTTCTATTCACCCAAGGTTCGGCTCAACTACGTACTTTAAATGGTTTTTTTTTGCAGACAATATACAAGATTCAAGTTGACAATTACCAAGTCAAACGTGAAAAAAGAGTCAAAAACTCATAGAGATGTAGAAATATATTTCATTAACGACATAATACACTACAAGAAAATCAAACAAAGTAATCAAATTTGGCGATCGAAATAAGTAGTCGCCAAATTGGCGACCGATTTTTAAATTGGCGATCAAAATTAGTCGCCAATATGGCGACCGACTTTTTCAAAAAGGAATCAAACTTGGCGATCAAACTTTCAATTTGGCGATCAATTAGATATAGTCGCCAATTTGGCGATCGAACTCGATCGCCAAATTGACAATCGATGCCAATTTTGTAAGTAGAAACCAGGCTGTCAATTTTTAAAAAGGGAATCAATTTGGCGACCGAGTATTAAAATTTGGCGACGGATATATGTGCAGTCGCCAAATTTGGCGACTGAAATGCAGTCGCCAAATGGCTCTTCAGTCGCCAATTTTTTTTATAGAAAACGGTCAGTCCTCTCTCCTGCTTTACTCTTTCGAAACAAAAAAAAAAAAAAAAAAAGAGAGAGGAAGCAGCGGGCGAAAGGCGACGACAACAACCACACAACCACACCACCACTTCCACCACTTCCACCACCGTGACCACCGTTCTCATTGCCTCCATCACTCTCTTTAATTAGGTTAGTTTTTTTTTTGTTTAATTTCAGTTTAATTTGTTTAATTTGTTAGATTAATTTGTAGTTAGTTTGATTAATTTGTGGTTAGTTTGTTAGATTTATTTGTAGTTAGTATGTTAGATTAATTTGTAGTTAGATTTAGTTTAATTTGTGTTTGAATTAAAAGGGAATGATTAAGGGGGTTTGTGTTTAGGTTTAGGGTTATGGGTGGGGTTTGGTCGGTAGTGGGGGGGGAAGGGTGGCGTGGGGGAAGGGTGGCGGTGGGGGAAGGGTGGCCGTGGGTGGTGGCGGTGGGGGAAGGGTTTAGTATTAGTATTATTATTAGTATTAGTATTATTATTATTATTGTTATTATTATTAGTATTAGTATTATTATTAGTATTAGTATTATTATTATTATTGTTATTATTATTAGTATTAGTATTATTATTAGTATTAGTATTATTATTATTATTGTTATTATTATTATTATTATTATTATTATTATTATTATTATTATTATTATTACTAATTAAACCGCCTTATTATTATTAATGTTAAGCTAAGTGAAACCGTCCTTTGCATTAATGGAATTAGCTAAGTGGAACCGTCTTTTGGATTAAGAGAAATTATCTATTAGCTAAGTAGAACCTTCTTTAGGACTTGATTTTGATAAATTTAGTTTGATAATTCATGTTATTGATGAATTGAGGTAGAATAACCTTGTTATTTTTGTTTTTCGTTTCTCTTTTCAGGGTTGTCCCATGTTGCTAGGCACCACCGTACGCGAGCTGTTGTTCTTCTTGTTTTCTTTTCATTTTTGCTTTTACTTGATTAGGTAACCTCTTCTTACCAGTTACTTTTTAAATTTACTAATTTTAGTTCAAATTATGTTACGGACTTTAGGATAGAAGCCTTTACTATGTGGTTGAATTGGGCTATTGATTGACTTAATTAATTTAGTACTTGATTGTGTTGTTGTTTGATTTGATGTTGACTTAGTACCTGTTCAAGAATTACTCATTAGGAGTAATTCTTGAATAGTCCCCATTTTGGGATCGTCTTTGTACGTTCAAGTCATTTAGGTAGTAAACACGTACTTGTGATTTATTAATGAGGAATGAGTTTGGTGGCGATCCCTTTAATGTTCTCCGAATACATGTATATGTGTATTTGGAGAACGGAAGGGAATTGTCGCGAATTTTTCCTCATTAATAAATTACAAGTGTGTTTGCTAGTGACTTGAAACGTACATTGATCGACTGTTTAGGTTGGAGTGATAAGGACCCCATTCAAAGATGGATTACTTATTGACAATATTTATATATTGTTTTCATATGTTTATTGTATAATGTGGAGTATAATGTTTAAATTTTGTATTTAATATTATTGTTATTTTTTAAAAATGTTTAAATTTCTTTGGGGTCTTCTTTAGATTAAAATGAAGAGATTGGAACGTTCATGGATGTATGAAGGAAGATTAGACCATTCCAATAAGAAAAGACGTCCTACCGCTAGATTTATAAAGGGTGTTAGCGAGTTTATTGAATTTGCTAAACAACAAGATGAATATGACTTGGTAGACAAAAAACTTAGGTGCCCTTGTGCCAAATGCAAAAACCTGAAATACCAGCTTGACATTGTAGTAGAAGAACATCTCATTATAAACGGGTTTAAGCCAAATTATTACAATTGGATTTCACATGGAGAAGCATATTCTCCAATTCATGAACAAACTCACACCCAACAAATACAAAATGATGAGAACCCATATAGAGAGATGGTTGTTGATGCTATGGATTCCACTATTTTTAATAGTGATGACCATACAACTATTTCTGAAGAACAACCGCCACACCCACAAGCAAAAGCCTTTCTTGACATGTTAAAAGCCTCAGAAAAACCCTTGTATGAAGGAAGCAGAATGACATTGTTACAAGCCGCTTCTAGGCTAATTACCTTGAAATGTGAGTTCAATATGCCATTTGTTGTTGTTGATGGCATTGCCTCGTTCCTTGAGGAATCTTTCCCCGATGATAATATCATGACCCGAAGTTTCTATACTACCAAAAAAGTAGTTAAAGGTCTTCAGTTACCGCATGAAAAGATTGATGCATGTCCTGAAGGATGTATGCTATTTTGGAAAGATGATGCTTTGCTTGACAAATGTAAAGGTTGTGGGGCGGATAGATATGAGACAAGTGAAGGAGATACAGTTTTGGTGTTGAAAAAAGGCAACGGTAGTAAGAGGGCCAAAAAGAGTAAGAAACCAATAGCATGTAACCAATTGTTTTACTTTCCTCTCGCACCAAGACTTCAAAGAATCTATGCCACCAAAAACATTGCCGAACAAATGAGATGGCACAAAGAAAACCCACGTGCTCCGGGGAAGATGAGTCATCCTAGTGATGGGGAAGAATGGAAACGATTTGATCGATGTATCCCGATTTTGCCAAGGAACCCCGCAATGTACGACTTGGCTTGTGTACGGATGGATTTGATCCTTTCGGTAATTTTGGGAGGAAGTATTCTTGTTGGCCCGTTATGGTCACACCATACAACTTACCACCTTGGTTATGTATGAAAAGACCATTTATCTTCTTGTCACTTATTGTTCCCGGACCAAAAAGCCCGAAACGTAATTTGGATGTTTATTTACAACCATTGGTGGAGGAGTTGAAGTATTTGTGGGAAGTTGGGGTGGAAACTTATGATGTGTCTAAAAAACAAAATTTTCAACTTAAAGCTTCCCTTTTGTGGACAATAAATGATTTTCCCGCCTATGGTATGCTATCTGGGTGGACTACACAAGGACAAAAAGCATGTCCTTGTTGCATGGAGGAAAGTAAAGCATTTTGGCTTCCCAATAGCAAGAAAATAAGCTGGTTTGATTGTCATAGATGCTTCTTACGAGAGGGAAATCCACATAGGAAGAACAAGAAAGCTTTCACAAAAGGTAAAGAGGTGCTTGATGCCCCTCCGAAACGAGTGCCTGGGGATGAGATATGGAAGACGGTATGTGATTTACCATCCCCTATTGATGGTACCGAGGAAGAATTTAAAGAATTGAAAAAGCAAAAAAACGGTTGGTTTAAAAGAAGCATTCTTTGGGACCTTCCTTATTGGAAGACAATGTTGATAAGACATAATTTGGATGTAATGCACATAGAAAAGAATTTCTTTGAGCAACTAATTGACATGATCATGGATGTAGAAGGTGAAAAATGTGATAGCATTGCTTCTAGAAAAGATTTGCAGAAATTTTGTCATCGTCCCAAATTACACATTCGCGGCGACGGGTCTAAGCCAAAATCCATTTTCACTCTCGACAAAGCTAAGAGAAAAGTATTGTGTGAGTGGTTACAAAATTTGAAGTTTCTGATGGGTATGCATCGATTTTTTAGTCGATGTGTTGATCTTAAGAAGTCAAGTTGCAAGGCTTGAAAAGTCATGATTGTCATGTATTCATGGAGCGATTATTACCCGTTGCTTTGAAACACCTCGTGCCGACAAACGTTTGGAATGCAGTTGTTGAGATTAGTCAATTCTTCCGAGATTTATGTGCCTCTTCAATATGTGTTGATGACATGATTCGTCTGGAAGAGCAAATACCACAGATATTGTGTAAGCTTGAAATGATCTTTCCTCCTGCATTTTTTAACTCCATGGAGCATCTACCGGTTCATTTGCCATATGAAGCCAAAGTTGGGGGACCCGTCCAATATAGGTGGATGTATCCATTTGAAAGGTAATTAAGATAATCTAGCTACTTTTAAATTAAAATTAATAATAATAACTAATCTATTTATTATATGTTAACTTTATTATTAATAAAACTCATCATTAACTTTTATAGGTTTCTTAATCATTTGAAGAAAAAAATTGGTAATAAAGCTAGGGTGGAAGGTTCTATATGCAATGCTTATTTAACGGAAGAGATTGCAAACTTTTGTTCTCTTTACTTTGAAAAACATATAGAAACCAAAGCAAAAAACTTGAATGTTGAGAAACCGGATGAAGTAGACGGAAGTTTACCCGAATTTTTTCAAACTCAAGATGATGAAGGGTGTTCATCAAAGGGGCAAACACGATATTTGGATGATAAAGAGTATAATCGTGCCCACCTTTACGTGCTATCTAATTGTGACCTCTTGGAGCCATACGAAACACAATTTGTTAATGATTTCATTCAGAGGAATCCTAATATAAGTAAGGATGATGTTTGGGACAAACATGAGGACCAATTTCCATCATGGTTTCCGAAACATGTAATTGAGTTGAATATTCAAGATGATTTGATAAGAAGTTTGGCTTTTGGTCCTTCAAAAATGGTAAGAACGTGGAATCGATACTCGGTTAATGGGTTTAATTTTCAAACATTCAACCACGGTAAAGGTAAGGCTAGGTGCAATTGGGGGTTACTATTTCTTCTCTTGATGACAACGAATACTATGGTATAGTTGAAGATATCTTTGAAATTAGTTATAGTGGACGTGACCGAGCTTATAAAACTGTCTTATTCAAGGTTGACTGGAAGGATAATTCTGTGGATGGAATGAGAGTACATGAACAATACAAGCTTGTAGAAGTGAATCGTACTAGAACATACTCTAAGTATGATCCATTTATACTTGCACATCAGGCTCATCAAGTGTATTTTGCTACTTATCCAAGCACAACAAATGATAGAAATCAAAATGCGTGGTGTGCAATCTTTAAGACGAAGGCACGGTCACAAGTTGATACAACTTTTTTCCAAGAAGAAAACGTTTCAAATGAAACGCTTTTGTCTCCACCCGATGAAATCAACTATGAGCATGAGAATAAAGATGGTGAAGACATGGAAGAGGAAGAATTTTATGATGTGGAAGAGAGACTCTGGGGATGATGATGAGGCGGAGGAGGAGGAGGAGAGAAGGGAAGAAGAGGAGGAGAGGAGGGGGGAAGATGAGGTGAGGAGGAGAAGGGAGGAGGAGAAAAGGAGGAAGGACGAGGGGTTTGGAGATGAAGATGATTATGATGATGATGATGACGATGAGGAAGAGGATGAGGATGAGGACGAGGGGTTTGAAGATGAAGATGATTAAATTGGTATAATTTTGTATTGCTCAAGAGTAAATTATTAAAATTTAGAAGTCTGTATAATTTTCATTTATCATTATTTGTGTTAATTTTTATTTGTATTACTGCAGATGGCTGGAGCAGGTCGAGGTAGGAAGCGTGGAGGCGGCTCAGGAGGAGGACAGAGTACGCGTCCGGAGCTGGAGGAGGAGGCAGCGGGAGGATCCGATGCATGACGGTGACGGTGACGGTGAGAGAGACCGACGCTACCGACGAGCCACGGGTGCCGATACGGTACACTTCGGATCATAAGATGATTCTTGAGCCGGCGGGATTATGGTAAGGTTTATTCTTTATTAGTCTACTATTTTGTTTTTTTTGTATTTTTTTTTTTTAAAATAATAATTGTTTGTAATTTTACATGTTCAAAATAAATGCAGGTTTATGGACGATTGCGTGATACGAGGTGTCACGAAAAGCACGAAGACTAATTTCGTGGGTCCAATTCCTACATCGTGGACACAAGCTTCTCAAGCACAAAGAGATGCGTGGTTCAATAACTTTCGGGTACATATTTTCCGTAATTCTTTGTTTTAATAACCAAGGTTATACTTTTATAAATACTAATATGAAATTTTGTCGCTTTTTTTTTGTAGCAATCATATGCTTGGTCACCGTCTCAAGAACGGAATGTCCGTATCGTCAGTACGAGGAAGTCGGTACTCGACGATATCGGGACGTGATTTGGAAGGTAGTTAGGCGCCCAAAGGAACCAGAGCACATGAAAGGTATTTAATTAACTTGTTTTGTTATTTGTATTAATTAGTATATACTCTCTTATATTATAAATAATATCGGTAACTTATTAGTTATGATTTCATATGTGTAATTGCAGGTGACAAGTATGAAGGCTTAATAAAGCATACCAAAACTCCCGCTTTTCAGAAGAAGTCTAAGCAAGCATCCCTCAACAAAAGAGGAGGAAAGGAAGACGCCGTGAACGAGCCTACTCATTTCGCGGGTTCACGATCGTTCTGGAATCGTATGTTGGGGGTAAGTTTGTCTATTATTTCACACTTTTTTTTTTTCAATGCAACATGTTTATTTTATGTTACATTTTTTGTTGATTTTCTAACATGTATGTTTTTTTTTTTTCATTCGAGAGAGGAAAGAAGAAGTCACGGCCGATTGCGTCGGTATTTAAATCAGTTTCGGACACGCATTCCAGGGTTGACCACAAAGGGGTTAGAATTTGGACTAAGCCAAAAGACAAGCAATTATATGTAAGTTTCCGTAACACTTAATTTTTGTTAATTTACTCTCTTTTAAAATGTCGTATATAAGGTGGTTACCATATTAACTTACAACCATTTGTTTAATATTGTAGGAAGCATTTGAACAAGAAAAAGCCGCCAATCCGAAACTCCTGGATAATGACATATGGTATAAGTTGGTGGATGGCTTCAAGAAAGGGAATGTGTATGGTACCTAAGTTCAACACCGGCTTTCTATGAGAAAACGCGTAGAGATCGACTTCAACAATTCCCAAAGAACACGTATCAACCAGGAATTATTAGTCAACTTCAAAGTCAAATAAGAGAGCGTGATGAACGTGATGCCAAACGTGATGAAGAACTTGCCAAACGTGATGAAGAATTAGGAAAATGAAGGAAAGAATGGAAATGTTTGAGGATTGGTGGCAAGGTTGTAACCCCGGACCTAGATCCAACTACGATCCAAATGATCCGCATGGTCCACATGGGGGAGTGGAGCCGGTGTTGGCTTCCAAGTAAGATGATTTTAGCATGTAAACTTGTAAGACTTGAACATTTAGACTTGAACATTTAGAATAGTTTAGCTTGTAAAACTTTCATTTTCAATATATGAAATGAAGTTTGAGAAATTGGGAGGTGTTGGGTTGAAATGTATGGTGTTGTGTGTGTTGAAATGGGATGTATGGTGTTGTGGAACATCGGTTTGTATGCGAGTTGTAAATTTTTGGCTAAAGAATGAAAACGAAAAAATCCACCAAAACTTACAAGAGCTTTGGCGATCGATTCATCGATTTGGCGATCATGAAGTCACGCCAATTTGGCGACGATATTAAGGTAGTCGCCAAATTGGCGATCGATTTATAGTCGCCAAATCTAAATCGATCGCCAAATTGCCTCATCAAATTGCTACGTCACCCAAAAATGGCGATCAATCAAAGATTTGGCGATCGCATTTCGATCCGCCATTTTGGCGACTACTTATATCGATCCGCCAAATTGGCGATTACCCTTTCGATCGCCATTTTTGGTATTTATGATCGATTTGTCGGCCGCTAAATTTGGCGATTTACTTTAGTCGCCAAAGCTAAAAAAGGCGATTAAGGTCCGGCCGACGTTTAAGCGATTGATTTCACGCTAAAATCGATTTTGGCGATCGATTTCATCCCAAAATCGTCCTGTTTTAATTCTTTTTGTAGTGATAGCTATTTCAAGTATAACCTTGAATTACAAATAACCGATGGAGCTCATATAACGATAAGTTAACAAAATGGTTACCTTTTGATTTAGATCAGATCTATTCAGTCTTTAATTTAGTGATAATAATCCGATTCATTTAAATTTGAGTATTTTTTTTTCAATGTCGATTTAAATTGAATTATTATAGTATGATTATGACTCCATAAGATCAACACACTCCAAAAATCCAGAACAAATACAGTTCTACACTCACATTTACAGATCACAATTCACAAAACCCTGATCTCATCATGTGCTTCCCAATCTTCCAAATTCTATTCCTAATCTAATCTAATTACCCTAATCAAACAACAAAACCCTAATAATCAAATTAATTAAATCACTAATTCCATCATCCTTAAATTAATTAAACAATTATCAATCACTTTACCTTTTTCAGATCCAACACTTAACCCACCACCTACTTCACAATTATTCACACAAAACCCTAAAAAAGATTCAATCTTTATAATTACCCACATAAAAAACCCATTAAAAATTGTTACTTTATTATTAATTTGTTAAATTTTGGAAATAATGGTTAAGAAATCCAAGAAATTGCAACAACAACAGCATGAAATTGGTCACTCTGTTCCTTTTAAATTGAATAAATTGTTTGATTCTGATGCTTCATGGGATAAGGTGAATCGATTTTTCCAACTTTTTTTTGATTTAAAAGTTCATAATCTGTTCAATTTTAGTGATAAGTGTATGTAATTATCAATTGGGTTATTGTGTAATTGTAGAAATTATCCAACTTTTTATTTGAAAGTTCATTATATTGTTCAATTTTAGTGATTAATGAATGTAATTATCAATTGGGTTATTGTGTAATTGTAGAAATTAGCCAAACTTTAATTTGAAAGTTCATAATTTGTTCAATTTTAGTGATTAGTGATTGTAATTATCAATTGGGTAGTTAAAAATTCCTAATCTTGCTGGATTCAAGCCTAAACAGATTCGAATGATGGTTCATGTTATCCGACCCAAATTCATGTGGGGACTAAGGCTGAATTGTTGTTGTTCTTATGGAATTGTAGAAATTGTGGAAATTGGGTTTAGTTATTGAATCAGATTATGGAGATTGAATCACCTGAAAATTGTTGACTTTAGTTACTATAATTGGTGATCCATGTTACTTGTGGAATTATCTATGATGGGCAATAACAAATATGGGTGTTAATTGATCCGTCCAATTAGTCTCACTATAGACGGTTATATCCATCTAAAGTGAAAGATGGGTCAAATATGGTTAAAGTGGTGACATTTTTGGGCCCCACCATGCAACTTGTTGCTTGTCTTATGTTTGCAGTGGGTGGATATTTGACCCGTCTATAACTATAGACGGATATCTCCCGTCTATAATGAGAATTTGTGTTGATCCGTCTTAAGGGAGACTAACTTATTGTTATGATGGTTAGGTAATGCAGCCATTGCTTCATTCTTTTAAAAAATTGGCATGTTATTTTTGGGTGCCAAATGTTTATATTAAGTTATAAGATCATTGATTGAGCTTCGACCATCAATGTAAACTTTTGTTTCTTTTGGTTGAGATGGTTACCTCACATAGTAACAGTTTCATGGTGTAAGGCGCTAAGCTTTTGGTTGAAGTTCAGTCAATTACTTTGTACATTGATAGTTTACATGAATTGAATTCAATCATCGAAAACCTCGTTTGATGCTGAAATATGTTAAAAAGTATTTGTGGATGTGGAAAGAGAGAGTAAATTTACTTTGACTTGTACATAATTCACATGGGAATGAGATTTGTTTTATTGTTTGGGTTTAGGATCAACTAGGAGATGTTCTACATTGGATGCGACAATTGGTGGCGCTTGTCTGCGGATTGATTTGGGGTGCAATTCCCTTGGTTGGAGGTTTCTGGCTCATTTTGTAAGTTTTTTTTATCCTTTTTTTGTTTCATAAGAAGGTTTTTCATCCTTTCAGTCTCCTCGATAGATTATCACTCTATTTTGTTGCCTCGAAATGATATTCACTCGGAATTATTAACTGTCATGATGCTTATAAGTTAATGTTGCACCATGTTAATCATTTCTTTGTGTATTTGAGACGATTCTAAGGATGTGCAATTGAGCATACTGCAAGGTTTGGACTTACAAATAGAAGTGCATTCATTCTTATTCTTATGGCTCCTTAGTCCTTATAGAGTGATTATAATTTATAGCTAGTTTATGATATGCGATTGGCTGTTTGGTCGAGTGTGGCGCCATGACTTGAAGCCTTGAGTCCGTAGTTTCATTTGGTTAGTAAACATCTTATCGTGGCAAATAGACGCGCATTAGTCATGATGCATTCACATGATTTTACATTAAGGGCTTGCTTGGGTTTAACGTAAATTTACATGGGTAATGGATATTGAATAAAGGATAAAAGGAGGAAGCGATGTTTTGTTATGGGGCGATGAAGGGGTGTTGGTGAAAACTTACACCCTTAGTCCCATATGAAAGTAAAGCGTCACCTCTGTGGAGGTGGCTAACTTTGTGAGATATATCAGAACCAGAAAGAGCCCTAACTCCCCTAAGTATTTATAGTCCTGTGACAGATTAATGATTGGTTGTTTGTCGTTTTCTGCATTGTGTTTACAGTTACTTGGGACTTTCAACAGCCATTGTGTATGCTTATTATGCATTGATACTCAAAGTCGACGAAGAAGACTTCGGAGGTCATGGAACTCTTCTCCAGGAAGGGCTTTTTGCTTCCATCACATTATTTTTGGTATACCTTTTGTTTCTCGAGCATCATATTTCATTGATTTCGCACAAGGGTCTTGACTCTTGAGTCCTGATTGATGTGTTGAACTGTTGACTAAAACCCTGTTTTTATCAATTCTTATCACAGCTTGCATGGATTCTAGTTTACAGCTTGGCACACTTTTGATGGCTAGTTAGGGACGTCATCTTCTTCGCTGATAGTGAGACCGATTTGGTAAGCGGCTATCAAATGTTTCCTGCTTCCGGTTTGCCATAAATCCAATGAACTGTTAGATGGTTTCGTCGAGACTACTGTATTTGTTTAGTTTGTAGCTGCTATTCATGATCTTTTAGTTGTCGGATTAAGTTCAGCCTGCATCTTTTTGTGTAATCCCGGAAAGAGTTTGCTCATGTAACAGTACTGAGTACCGACATTTGAGATCAATTCCACAATAAACGTATTACAGATGTTAATCACATTATTTAGTTATTTCGAAGTAGCATCACTTTTCCATGGCTACTATCTGCATTACTGTCATCGTGATTGCTGATCAGTTAAATGCAATGAATAACGACACTTTGCTATTAAGTCCTCGGTCCCTGACAGGAACTTGGCAATACTTAAGGTGACATTAATTTGCCCGAAATTCACCTAGAAGAAGGCGCTTCTATACGATGATGAAATCTGATTATACAACGCTTTTAGTAGGTATTTGTTCGTTCGGTCAATATATTTGTAGACAGAGAACCTCGAATTCTATAGGCTGTCTCCGATTATGAGTTTGAAAATGTACTACTTTATATATTCATTTGCGGAATGCTCAAAATCACAGTCGTCGATGCTCCTATAAGTTAGGTATGGTCATGAACCCATCATGCGAGAGATTTTTGCACGACATTCGAAATAGTCTAATTTAGCGGCATACATAATACATCTCCAAAAAGCTGTTTATCATGCAATCAAAGTATAATTTTCAGTTGAAGATTTAAAAAAAAAAAAAAAAAAAAAAAAGGTCTTTAACGCGAAAGTTTGAATGAAGTTATATTAAAAAAATGCGTCTGCCGGGAGTCGAACCCGGGTCTATTGCTTGGAAGGCAATTATCCTAACCGTTGGACTACAGACGCAATTTGTTAATCATATTTAGATTAAAATAATTATACTAAATTAATAAAATGTCTTTGTTGATTGGAGTATATGGTTTTGTATGTTTTTTTTTGAGTTAGCAAAATTGTGTGACATATGAACAAGATAAATGAATTGTTTGAAGAGATAAATATGACAGACAATATTATCAAACTACCCAACTTAACAAAAGCAGAAAAATAGTTATTTCATCCCAATTACTTACGAAATATTTAATAAATGTACTTGTGTAAACATATATTTATCGGAAACTAAGCTATTACGACTTACGAGACCATCTTACAGAAGACCGACTAAACTCGTTACGTTCTCGAAAAATACTTATCCCATATATAATTATCTAATCCTCCAAAAAAATTATACTTCCAACTATACTCTTGAGGGAAGCTCTCACTTGTCAAATTCTTCCCTTCCTTAATCTCCACCCTAATCTTCTCTATCCTCTTCAAAACTTCCTTCACCGACACATCGAAAGCGTCTTCAATCTTCGTTAACCTCGAGTTAGGATTCGCGTAAACCACCCTCGGAATTAGTCTAATTACCTCTTGTCTCATAGCCTTAATAACTTTCTTAGGAATTTTTAGCAACCTCTTTTCAATGCTGAAATTCCCCTTCTTTACTTCTTCCATTGGTATAAACACGGAATATTTCGAGTAATTCTTAGGCAAATGCCACATATATTGTACGTAAGCCGAACCCGGGTGGAAGAAAACCGGTATACACCCGGCTAGAATCGAGTCGAATGCTGATCTTCTAGTATATGAATCCCCTGGTGGTTGTAAGCAAAACACTGAACTTTGAAATAATCTCATTACATTCTTTGGCTTTCGACAATTTCTCGAGTCTTGATTACAATTTACGAGCTTACAATACTTAGCTTTCGATCCTAAGCATTGATTAATTATCTCGTTTCTGATTGAATCCTTTTGTTGCGGCCTTGGAGCACCTGCAGCAGTTAATGTATTATTCAACTGGTTGTTACAAAGTTGCCGAACTGTATTAACAAAATTATCGAGCTATGATACAAAGTTATTGAACTTAACAGAATAATTATTAAACTCAATAACTTCGTAAAATAGCTCAATAACTTGTAAAATAACTCAACAGTTTTGTGTAGGATAGTATTTGTGCACCTGCAAACGAAAACAAGTATGTTCGTTTTTGTTTTCGCATCCTTTCTTGCCATTTATACACTTCAATGTCGCTTGCTGGGTGAAAATAAGTCGGGTATGGTATCGCAAAATCCGTGTTATTCCACGGGCTAGACTCGATTAATAAGCTAGTCATGTTTTTAACCTCCGGAAGCATAAAAAGACAATTACCCCAATCGGTCTTTTTTTCCGAGTCTCTTCTAAAATCCCATGATATTCTTCCGGCAACTATGAAATGATCGCGACCATACATTGTCGCCCACTCGGGTTTTTCCCTTAAGTACTTGGCTAATTCAATTGACGAGGCGTCTCTAGTTAAAACATCGTTGTTCCATAAGTACCGTCCTGCGTCTAGCCCTGCATAGAAGGGCACATATATGGCATTCGCTTTCGACGAATCTTTTGTTAAGCATTTATATTGCTTCATTCTGTTATGAAATATGACTTCTAGTGAAAATTGGTTTGTAGCAAACCAAGAATTACCCGATTCACCCGAATCATTATTTAGTCGCGGTCCAAGACCCGAGTTTGTAAGATACTTACACATGTCAATCCATTTATTAAGCGTCCGACAATTTTCGAGCAAATCGTCGTTGAATTGCCTCGGAAGCTCTTGTACATAAATGTATTTTCCTTCGCATTCATCGGAATTTTCTACATTATTTTTCGGAACATTTGTACAAATAGTGACATTGTTATCGACTTTGTAATTGACAATAGTCGCGATTTTGGGCACTTTATAAACCAAGGAGTCGATATAAACAAACGACAAGCTAAAAACAAGAGTAAAAAGAACAAACCAGGATATGGAACATGAGTTTGCACCAGATGATTTCTCGTTATGAGGTACTTGATGATTAAATTTCTTAAAAGACATTTTTATTTTTATTTTTTTTGTACATTAAAAGTCTAGAAAGTTTGGTGTAAAAATAAGGATTTGTTCATAGTAATGTAAAAGAAATGATGAAAAGGAATCATGGGGAAGTGCATTGCAAGAAATGGAGATTTGATTTTATATTAAAAAGAGAATTTTTTGTATTTTAGTGAAGGAATAACTTTGGAAGTGGATTAACCATGCATAAAAAAAGAAAGAAATAAAATTATAAATGGAATTTTTTAAAAAATTGTGAGAATTCTTTCCTAATACTCCATATTGTTTAGTATAATCTAGAGAGAAAAAAATCCCTTGATTTTCTTTCTTATTTTAGCTAATCTTGTTTTATAAGGAAGTTTGTAATATGTGAATATGTAACTGATGACTATTTGCTAATCATATGAAAATCAAGGTAACAACTTTTCCTAAATTAAAATATACTCCCTCCATTTCGAGTGATCCCGGTTAATAGTTTACACTTTCTTTTTTGGGTGTTTCAGTCAATTGTTAATAGTGATCTCTAAGCACAAGCCCAGAACATCATCTTCATTTTTTCTTCATTTTTTTCTCCTTGTGCCAGTTTAGTGGTTATGCATCTTACCAATTAATAGGAGGTCTTGTGTTCTATTCTTCACGACTCTTTTTTTTTAAGAAAAAAAGAATTCACTGCAGCGGTAGGCCCATGACCCATCGATTGAGTCCTTTACTCATATTTTAGCGGGTCATTGAATTTAAACAAAATATTACCCATATTGTTGAGATTTAATTTTTACAAATTATATATTCAATGGACTCGTCTAATGGAGCTATATCTAAAATTTGAAAAAAAATCGATCTTTTGCGTTTTTTTGACAATAAAAGGGTTGAATTATAAAATACTCCGTAGCTTTTCTTTAATTCTCCAAATCCAAAATCATTTATTCTTCTAAATTTTTTAGGGCTCTTTAATAATCAACCTCATTTTTAAAATTAGAAAAAAAAAATTAGTGTTCTTCAAAAGTTTTTGTGTTGATGTTATGTTGATTCATTTATTAAATTGTATTGGACAATGACACATGAATTACTTGCACAATTTTTATTAAAGAATCGGGTCCCTGTTTTACAGTTTTGCCCAGAGCCTCAATATGTTAAGGACCGGCTCTGTCTATGGCATATATGTTCATGATCCATAGATTTGACAATAAAGACAACTCTTGTATTATCCCAACTTCCATACATCTTAAATGAACAGCCCCCTGGACACCTTACTCTAAGTCTTCTCCCTCTCCCCTTTTCATCAACATCAAATGTTAGATTCCTACCCTAAGAGTTTTCCCTGCTTGGAAACCTAATCCCCCTGCACACCGCCTTAACCGACTACGATTTCACAACTAATAATTACTCCCTCTTAATTATATTTTCTTCCCTATTTCCTTATTTGGGTTTCTTTCCTAATTTCTTTTTTTTGGGAAGATTTGGGTGGCTCAAATTCAATGTCATGTGAGGTATTGTGTTTTACTTGGTCCAAATTAACTTTCTTATTTCTTGTGCGTGCAAAAAAAGGGAAGAAAATATAGATTGAAACTAGAGGTGATCGATCAACTTTGGGTCCGAATCGGGAAAAATGGGTTGGACTGTACCAGACCATTTGGTCTAGACCGAATACTTTTATGTCCGGTTCTCGGTGCAAATTTTTCTAGGTTTCGGTCCGGTTCGGCCCAAGACCTGTTAATTTAGGTCCGGACCGAACTCACCGTATTTTATGTTGTTAAAGGCTAATCAATAAAAATTCATAAACAGGAATAATCAGTTTATCTTCAAAATACATTAAAAATTTATATTAACAGTTATTTTAATAAAAAACAATCGTCTAATTATTTAATGCAACAGATTTAGCGGAAAAAAGGCTCTTACCATTTGAGATAAGAGTGCTCTTACCATTTGAGCTAACTATTCTCATTATCTTTTAATAATAATAAATAAAAGCAAATTTCATACTTTCTACCTTGGTTTTTACTGTATGTATAAATAATATGTAAATATTTTATTAAAACGGCGGGACTAATTAGTTTTTTCACTTTTTGTTTCTAAAAACAAATGCACTAACCTCTCTAATATCATAGGCCTATCTATTTGACTTGTCAATATTTTATTTTTTATCTCATCCATTTATTTATCATATTTTATTATTGTTTAAAATTGATATATCTATCTTAAATAAAAAATTGTGGCACAACATTGTTGCAAGCACGAAGTGATAGAAGAGTTTTATCTCTTATATGGTCTTATTGGTAACTTCGGATGCCCTAGCTAATCACGCTACTCGAGACTTAAAAAACTATAACTAATTGAGCTATTTAGAACTAAATCGGATAATACATACCAAAATTTGTTTATAATACGGACTAATTTGAAACATAAGATGTTCATTATCGTAGAAAGTATATAATAAGAAATAATACGAGTATCAATTATTTGCCGGTGCAACTTAATTTATTGAAATTTGTGTAAGACAAAATAAGAGCTAAATCAAACAAGGGTATTGTTTAATGCAACCACAACACGACTAGATCAAGAGTTGACTTTTATGAATACTTATTTTGAACAATTTTAGCTGGTAAAATCATGAGAGAATCTCAATTTAAATCACATCAACAATTTCATTTTATGAAAAATCCTCATACTCAATTTTCACACGATTTTCATGTTATATTACTTACAAAGAATTTCATAATTACCTGAATGACATATTGTATATATATATAACAATCTTATACAAGACTAACTGAATCAATTAAATCGCTAAAAAACAATTACTACTAGAAAACAAAGTACTTATCCCACTCATGATTATCCAAATTCCCAAAAAAATTATACTTCCAAGCAAAGAAATTAGGAACATTTTCAAATGATCCAATCTTCCCTTCCTCTATGTCCCTTTTAACCCTCTCTACTCTTTTCAAAACTCCCTTAATTGCTACTTCAAATGCATCTTCCAAATTATCGACATTCGCGTTAGGATTCGCGTAAACAATGCTCGGGATTAGCTTAATCACCTCGTCTCTCATTGCCTTAATCTTCTCCTTTGGAATTTCTAGCAACACTTGCTCAATGTACACCTTACCTTGTTTCAACTTATTCATCGGAATAAACACGGAATAACTCGAATAATTCTTAGGCAAATGCCATATATAATGGACATAAGCGGAACCCGGGTGAAAAAACACGGGTATGCACCCGGCTAACATCGAATCAAACGTTGATTTTCGACTCAACGAATCCCCTGGAGGTTGTAAACAAAAATCGGAACTTTGAAACAATTCCATTATATTCTCGGCGGTTACACCTTCCTTAACATGTAAAAACTCGCAATGTCTCGCTTCTGAAGCGAGACATTGCTTTATTAACACATTTCTTATGGACCCCGTCATGTTGGGCCTTGGGGCCCCCACAAATGAGAATAAATAAGGCCGCTCCTTGGTCCTCATTTTTTCTTGCCAATTCTCGACTTCATTTCCACTTACCGGGTGGAAAAAAGTCGGGTATGGTATACCAATCTCGGATTTACTCGTGGGGTTTGACTCGAGCAACAAAGTAGTCATGTTCTTGATCTCGGGTAGATCGAGAAGTTTGTTTCCCCATCCATTTGATGCAGAGGTATTCTCTGTTTTTCGACTAAAATCCCATGTCGTCCTCCCGGCTATTAGAAAATGATCTCGACCTCCAAACAATTTCCACTCGGGTTTTTTACTAATATACCTAGCCAAATTAATTGAAACCTCGTCTCTTAAAGTCGCGTTTAAACTAAATAAATTCCTCCTTAAGTCTAAACTAGGGTAAAAAGGTAGAAATACAGCTGACGATTTAGAGTAATCATCGGTCAAGCATCGATATTGCTTCATTCGATTATGAAATATAAGTTCTAACGAAAATTGATCCGTTTCAAACCAATTAGAAGCAGAAAAGACGGTATCATCAGAGAAACTTAGTCTACGACCAAGACCGGAGTTAGAAAGTATCTTACATTCATCAGTAAACGGGTTGAGAACGCTGCAATTTTCGACTAAATCAGTATTGAATTGGGTAGGAAGATCAACGACGTAAATATACCTTCCTTCGCACCCGTCTAGTGTTCCATTATTGGCATTGATCATAACATCTGGAGTCAAACATCGAAAACTTGGGAAAAAAATTGAAGGAATTAATGTTAGAATTGAACATGTTAGTATTACAAAGCAGGATATGATAGAACAGTAGTTTCGACTAATCGATAATTTTTTTGTTTTTTCATTGTTTTCGAGTAATTGATATAATTTTTTGAAGGGCATTTTTGTGTTTTTGGATTGAGAATTTGAGATTAGGATTATGGTTTTGTGTTAATGACATTAGCATGAAGAAATATTAAGTTGGAAAAGTTGTTGATCAAAGGTGTTAAGACCAATTCAAGCAGTCTTCAGGACGTGGGCATGCACTAATTGCAATTTAATAAGAAATGGGAATATAGTTGAATTTACTTAAATTTAAAGTAATTCACAATAGTTGTATTGAATCAAAGTTGGAGTTTCTTGGTAATTAGACACCATTGTATTGATTGAAATTTGATTAAACTAGTTTAGAACCTGCGCAAATGCGCGGTTTTTTAGATAATAATCTACAAAGACGTTACACATTATAGCTTGGTAAACAGTATAAGAGAGAAAATTTGATAGTTTTCACACCAAATAAGATTGCTATTTAACTGAAACTAATTATATAAATTATTACTTAATTATTAAAAATAATATTATTATACAATTACATTTACCGGAAGAATAACCTCACGTAATGACTTAATTATACAATAAAATTAGAGAATTTGCAAAATGAGATAGTCAACTTGTAGAATACCTTTGTAGCAAAAAAAAAAAAGGAAAATAGAACTATGAAAAAAATTGTGGAGAATATTTTTCTCATATCATCCTCATTATTAATGCGATCCCACGACCCACATGTATTGTAAATCAAAATATCTCATTAATGTGTGTTTACAAATTAAAAATTAGTAATAGCATCTCCTATTTATGGTATATAATTAATACTTGTATGATATAGTGTGAGGAGTGAGGACCAATATAAAATATTTCACTTCAGCGGGAAAAATTGAGAGGTCGTAGAAGGGGATGTGTTAAGTTACCTTCTTAAGTAATAATTATTGCATTATGAAAAATTTAGCACTTATAGTTTATAATTTAATACCAATTTTATTTAATTATAATGAAAAAAATTATAATTTTGAATTTAATTAAAAGATTAGAGTATAATTATAATTATAATAAAATTATATTTTAATAAATATATAGTAGTTCATTAAAAGAAAGTTTTAATTGTTTCCTTATTAAGACAAATGCATTTTGGAGGGAAAACTAAGAGAATTTTATTCTCTTAGTAGTAGGGGATGTGATACTTCGTAGTTCACTGTTCACGTATAGTTGCCGTAACACCACACGATAATTGAAGAGGTCTATTGATTTATGAATTTTTGGGCGTTTGGTTGGAGGTCTACAAGAAAGGGAAACAGAAACAAAGTTATTAATTTTCTTTATTGGTGTTTGTTTGACAATAAATTTCCTTCCTTACCCCTCAATCCATCTAATTCCTTACCCTCACCCCCCAAGATATGAGATTTCATTACCCTTAGTGGGCTCCGTTTGGCAAGGCATTTCAGGTACCTGATTTGGTCAAAGTAGCTTATTTGACCAAAATTTCAGGTACCTTATTTTTTTTAAGCGTTTGGCAAGTAGCTTATTTAACCAAATAAGCTACCTGAAATGAAATGCTACCTAGAGTAGCATTTGAGATTTCTGGTACCTGATTTGTTTTGATTTTCCATTTTTACCCCTTGAATTTATATTATTAAATAATTATCATATCCTTTTAGGTCATTTCATCAAAATCAGTTACTTTTTCAGTTAGTTTGCCAAACACTTTTTTTATATAATCAGCTACCTTATCAGTTCCTAATTTCCAGCTACCTTATCAGTTACTTTTTCAAGTTTCAGTTAGCTTTTCAGTTTTCAGCTACCTTCTCAGCTTTCAGCTACCTTTTCAGTTAGTTTTACCAAACAGAGCCTTATTACCCTTCAACTACCTTATTTACCTACTATCACACTTGTGACTCCCACCACACCAGTCACCATCAAGACGCCACCACCACCACCAAAACCAACACCATAGCCACCCTACATAAACCACCGCCACAACCACCACGACGCCACCACCACAACCACCACCATCACCACCACCACAACCACCCCACCTAAACCACCACCCGCACACCAAAATAAACCACAATCCACCACATTTCATTTTCTTGATGTAACCAAACAACTAGTTAAGTTTTAGTCCCTTACCTTTTCAATTTCCTTTCTCTAATCAAACGCCCCCTTAAATGAGTAGTACTTAATAAAGGTATTAAAAGCTACTCATACCAACAAACTGTAATTTCTTTTATGGATATGCATGCAAAAAAACTTTACAATTAAGCGTATTTGGCCGGGTACACTCAACATGTAGGCTGGCTTGGTCCATTTTATACCCACGTGCCGCTTGCTGTGATCGGTTTTTCTAGCCGACCTATGCATTCATGATTCTTTTTATGATTAAAACTTGCAATATTTAAATAATTGGTCTCCCTTGTGACGGGTTACCATTTGTGGCGGATATTTTGTGAGATAAAATGGTAACAAAATGGGTTAGTGGAGAAAGAGGACCACATGAATAGTGTTGCAGAGAGAGAAAAAGTGGGTACTTTGTGAGGTAAAATGGTATCCGTCACTCAAGAGTGACGGATATGTGCCGTCACAAACAAGAATTTGTGATATTTAAATACTTAAGGCTCAATTTGTGATATGGTGCCCTTGAGGTTTGCCATTATGCACGATATACCCAAAATTTTGATCCGGAAAACTTTAAGAGGTCATAACTCGTGTTTAAGAGATCGGAATGTGACGGTTTTTTTTTTCATATCGATCGTCTTTTCGGGAACTACGATTTGGAAAAAAAATTGTCGTATTTGGATCCCGTGGCTAGGAGTTTTAGTATGTCAAAGTTTTTTTTACCGAACAAACTTTGAGTAACCATATCTCTTGGTAACGAATTCCAAACTTGAATTTTTTTTTTCAAATCGTAGTTCTCGAAAAGACGATCGATTTGAAAAAAAACCTCGTCACATTTCGATTTCTTAAACACGAGTTATGACCTCTTAAAGTTTTTCGGATCAAAATTTTGGGTATATCGTGCAAAAGGGCAAACCTCAAGAACACCATGTGCATTTTCCCATAAAAAAATGGCAACATAGTTGAATCTACTTGAACTTAAATACTTTGATAATATATCGAATCAAAGTTGGAGGTTCAATGTCAAGCAATATTGTATTGTTTAGAATAAAATTAAATGTAGTACTTCATAGTTTGCATATGGTTGCCTTGGTTTACATTATAGCTAGATTAGACAAATGTTATATGGCGGTCTTACATGTGAGACAATGACGTATACATTAATGGTACAAATGGGTTGAGACTCGAGAGTCGAGACATGCCTCCTATGCCCAGCTTGACAAAATTTGAAGCTTGAAGTCGGCAGGTTGGCTTGGTGGCTCGACTATGTCGTGCTTTTTACGTCCATGTGTCACTCGTCGTGAGGAAAAAATAATAAAGTAAACATAAACAATTCACTTGTGAGGAAAAAATAATAAAATAAACATAAACAATTCACTTGAACGGACAAAGTATATATTATTGATATAATTTGATTGTACCAATCCACCAACAGCCTAATAAATAAGCTTGGAAGTATTCTAAACCAAAGTTGACTAGTTAGTCCAATAATTCTCACAATTGAGCAAAGAATATTTCACAATAGAAATATGTATTATTATTCAACAAATTAAATCAACAATAATACTAATAAAAAAAAATTAAAAGTGCGCTAGCACGGGATTTAGGCCGACATAAATCAAAATATGTGTTTCTTTCTGATACGTCACCTTTCGGAATAATAAATCGCCAGGACGTATTTTAATATCAGTAATATAACGACACACCAAATGAGACAGACGATCTAGTACTAGTAACCGAAGTATTTATCCCACTCGTGATTTTCCAAATTTCCGAAAAATTTGTACTTCCAAGCAAGTAAATCAGGAATTGCACTTTCAGATGTTGCATTTTCCCCTCCTTCTAGTTCCTTTTTGAGCCTCTCGACTCGACTTAAAACACCCTTGACCGCGAGTTCAAATGCGTCTTCCAAATTATCATCGACTTTAGAATTAGGATTCGCGTAAACAACCTTAGGAATTAACTTAATAACCTCTTCTCTCATAGCCATCACTTTCTCCTTTGGAATCGCGAGCAACGTCTCTTCAATCGAAACATTCCCTTGTTGTAATTCATATATAGGAATTAAAACCGAATAACTCGAATAATCCCTAGGTAAATGCCACGTGTAATGAAGATAAGCTGAACCGGGATGAAAAAAAACCGGTATGCACCCGGCTAATATAGTATCGAAAGTTGATTTTCTAGTAAATGAATCCCCTGGAGGTTGTAAACAAAAATCCGATTTTTGGAATAAATTCATTATATTTTCGGGGGTAATACCCGTATGAACATGTAAAAATTTGCAATTATTCGGTTTTGAACCGAGACACTGGTCGATAAGAATATTCCTTATCGATTCCTTATCGTTAGGTCTGGGTGCTCCAGCAAAAGAGAATATAAAATCCCTTGTTTTGTTTCGCATCTTTTCTTGCCATTTTTCGACTTCATTTCCACTTACCGGGTGGAAATAAGTCGGGTATGGTATACCAATCTCGGATTTACTCGTAGGGCTCGTCTCAAGCAATAAGCTAGTCATATTCTTGATTTCGGGTAATTGAAGTAATTTATTTCCCCACCCGGACGTGTTATCCCATCGACTAAAATCCCATGTCATTCTTCCGGCTATTAAGAAATGATCGCGACCTCCAAATAATTTCCACTCGGGTTTTTCACTAATATATTTGACCAAATCAACGGACGTCTCGTCTCTTAACGTTGTGTTTGAATTCCATAAATACCGGCTTACGTCTAAGCCGGAGTAGTACGGTACAAATATAGCATTCGCCTTAGACGAATTATTTGTTAAGCATTTATATTGCTTCATTCGATTATAAAATATGACTTCTATCGACCATTGATCGGTTCCATACCAATTAGAACCGGCAAAGACGGTCTCATCAGTAAGATTAAGCCACGGACCTAGACCCGAGTTTTTAAGGGCCGTACACATGTCGACAAACGGGTTAAGGATTTCGCAAGTTTCGAGTAAATCGGAATTAAACTTGCTAGGAAGATCTTGTACATAAACATATTTTCCTTCACATAAATCTATTTTCTCTTCAAATGAAGTAACAATAGGAGTTACTATTGTTTTATTAATAACAAAATTTGGAGTTAAACTTCTATCATTATTTTGGAAATATTTGGAAGGAATTAATAAGAGTAAAAATACACTAATTATTGAACAAATTATGATTATGGACCAAGATATATTAGAACAATAGTATCCAATAATACTAGATTGTTGTTTTTCATTGTTTGCTTTGATTTGATAGAGTTTTTTGGAGGGCATTTTTTGGGTTTGGGATTTGTATATTATGTGCAAGAAATGATAAGTTGGAATGTTATGATGACTTAATGATATAGTGTGACAAGTTCTCTAATGTTTTATAATAAATTGAAAAATCATGGATGTTGACCTTGGAAAGATATTGATTTTGACTCTAGAATGATTGATTTGATACTGACGAGATTCGAACGCAAGTTATCACTTTGCTGTACTTATAACTTTATCAATAAAGCTAGTTATATCTATATGGATACATCACCATACATGTATTAATTACATTATCCGAGTGTCACAATGGCTCTGTTAATAGTTAATACATAGCGAGATATGAAGATAAGTAGAAACGCGGCCATGCCCTTATGGTTAAAATAATATTTAAAAAATATTTTCTATGGGCCAAAATATTGTTTTGAAATTTGATGGAATTTAGTGCAATAGCCATTTTTGTTGAATATTTTTTTATTTGAATATGTGACTTCTAAAATAAAATATTCTAAATATTAGAGATGACACTCTAAAGAACATGTCTCTGACGGACCACGTATGGTGTTTCTAAGATGTAACGTGCACGAAGCATAATATAAGGCATTTAAGGCTTCATAAAATATTAATCATGTAAACAATTCATTTTAATCGAAATAGTACTAATCGATATACATACATTATTTAATATTTCAATAAAATCATAAGCAAACCGAGTTTTAGGGGACAATAATTTTTATAAGGCGGTTTTACATCCGTATTATCTAAACAATTCCATATCAATGCACCATAAAATATCCGTTTAATATAAACACGAATTCTTATGTACGACCGACTTGCACCATAATAAGTGTTTGGAGAAATGTCATCATCATAACAAACAAGTATAGTTTTCTCAATTTTTGAACAATAATTTTTTTGTTTTGTTTAATGAATGAGAATACGTCAAGGGCAACTGGCAAGATAACAACTTTTCAAACAAAGAAAAATCAAATAATATTAATAATAATAATAAATAAATATTGTAACTTGTATAATAAGTTGTAACATCAAGATTCAAGACACCTATAAATTTTGTATCTTTCGTAGTTTAAATTTCTTATTTTGTATACAGTGATATCGTTTTTGTTGGGATTAAATACATTTCCAAATTGCTTGAGTCATTGTCAAATACCATTCAAAATAAGAGACTATTATAATACACGGGTACTTCGTAATACAAATTCTTAGGTAAGCCGCCCTTACCAAAAAAAATTGTAAAACGAATATTTTTTTTTACACAATTTTTGTGTAAAACGGTCTTACAAAAAAAAAAAAAAAAAAAAACGCTTTACAAGCACAAGAGTCGATGAATGAGGTGTTTACATACGGCCCTACGGGTAAAGACCGAGGAGTCGTGGACTATATGTTGCATGTTTAATTCTCTGCTTATATTTGTATGGATCGATGGTGCGCCTTTGTTAACTAACACAAAGGAAACATGACGACAATAACAATAACAAAGTCTTAATTCGAAAATGATCTGAAGTGAACTGACATGAATGCAATTTTAGTACATGTAATCCGTAATTTTACCGTGGACAGTAATAAATAAAGTATGTGAAAATAGCTAAAGAAAAAGAGCATTCTTGTAACATAGAAACTTAGATCAAGTTCATGAAACAATCTATTCAAACTTTACAATTGAGTCACCAATCTTCACCTTTGACTCATTAAGAGAAATAAACTTTCACCATTGAAAAATTCATCATTCAACTAATCAACAATAAAATTACAAATAATTAAATAAATTTGGGCTTCGTCGTCTATAATAAAGAACAATTGGTCTTGCTTGTGACGGGTTACCATTTGTGACGGATATTTTGTGAGATAAAATGGTAACAAAATGGGTTAGTGGAGAAAGGGGACCACATGAATAGTGTTGCAGAGAGAGAAAAAGTGGGTACATTGTGAGGTAAAATGGTATCCGTCTTCAGCTTGTGACGGATATGTCATGTCTTCAATGAGAATTTGTGAATAAAGAATCAATTGCAACCCGGTAAAAGAAATAATACAAGCCAAAAATTAAATTAAAAACCTTAGCGGATGACTCAAAAATTTAACTAAATTTTTTTTTCTTACGCGGTTAATAGCCTCTACTAATCTCCAAGCTACACCACTGATCGAGAACCGAGACAAATTTGTGAAAGCCCTTTGGAGTTTCACAAATTCTTGTTTAAGATCGCTATATCCGCCTTTAAATATAAAAATGTTCAATAGATAAGTGAGAAAAAAGTCAAATGCCTAGAGAAGGACAATAAACTTGACCTGTTTTAACCTAAAGATGGATATGACGGAATTTAGACATTTTCCGTTACCAAAAACCAAAGTATTTATCCCAATCTTTATTCTCCAAATCTCCAAAAAACTTGTATTTCCAAGCAAGTGTATCAGGAACAACACTTTCACTTGTTGCATTCTTACCTTCATTTATTTCCCTTTTAAGCTTCTCTACTCTGCTCAAAACACCCTGCACCAACACATCAAATGCATCTTCCAAATCGTCTACGTCCGAATTCGGATTAGCGTAAACAATCCTCGGAATAAGCTTAATTACCTCTTCTCTCATTGCCCTAATCTTCTCCTTAGGAATTTTTAACAATATCTTCTCAATTGACACCTTCCCTTCCATTACCTCATCCATAGGAATAAACACGGAATACCGCGAATAATCCTTAGGTAAATGCCATATATAATGGACATAAGCCGAACCAGGATGAAATAAAACCGGTATACACCCGGCTAGGATTGTGTCGAATGTTGATTTTCTAGTATATGAATCCCCTGGAGGTTGTAAGCAAAAATCCGACTTTTGGAATAAATTCATTATATTTTCGGGGGTAACATCAAGATTCAAGACACCTATCAATTTTGTATTTTTCGTAGTTTAAATTTCTTATTGTATACACAGTGATATCGTTTTTGTTGGGATTAACTACATTTCCAAATTGCTTGAGTCATTGTCAAATACCATTCAAAATAAGAGACTATTATAATACACGGGTACTTCGTAATACAAATTCTTAGGTAAGCCGTCCTTACATAAAAAAATTGTAAAACGAATATTTTTTTTTATACAAATTTTGTGTAAAACGGCCTTACAGAAGAAAAAAAAACCGCTTTACAAGCACAAGAGTCGATGAATGAGGTGTTTACATACGGCCCTACGGGTAAAGACCGAGGAGTCGTGGACTATATGTTGCATGTTTAATTCTCTGCTTATATTTGTATGGATCGATGGTGCGCCTTTGTTAACTAACACAAAGGAAGCATGACGACAATAACAATAACAAAGTCTTAATTCGAAAATGATCTGAAGTCGACTGACATGAATGCGATTTTAGTATTCATGTATTCCGTATATTTTACCATGGAAAGTAATAAAGTATGTAAAAATAGCTAAAGAAAAAGAGCATTCTTGTAACATAGACACATAGATCACATTCATGAAACAATCTATTCAAACTTTACAATTGAGTCACCAATCTTCATTTTTGACTCATTAAGAGAAATAAACTTTCACCATTGAAATATTCATCATTCAACTAATCAACAATAAAATTACAAATAATAAAATAAATTTGGGCTTCGTCGTCTATAATAAAGAATCAATTGCAACCCGGTAAAAGAAATAATACAAGCCGAAAAATAAATTAAAAACTTTAGCGAATGACTTAAAAATAAATTAAAAACTTTAGCCTCTACTAATCGTCAAGCTGATCGAGAACCGAGACAAATTTGTGAAAGCCCTTTGGAGTTTCACAAATTCTTGTTTAAGACGGATATATCTGCCTTAAATATGAAACATGTCATATAGATAGATAGATGAGACAGAAAGTCAAATGCCTAAAGAATGACAATAAACTTGTCTCATCTATCTATATGACCTAATACTACCTGACCTGTTTTAACCTTAAAACGGATACGACGGAGTTTGGACATGTTACAAAAAACCAAAGTATTTATCCCAATCTTTATTCTCCAAATCTCCAAAAAACTTGTATTTCCAAGCAAGTGTATCAGGAACAACACTTTCACTTGTTGCATTCTTACCTTCATTTATTTCCCTTTTAAGCTTCTCTACTCTGCTCAAAACACCCTGTACCAACACATCAAATGCATCTTCCAAATCGTCTACGTCTGAATTCGGATTAGCGTAAACAATCCTCGGAATTAGCTTAATCACCTCTTCTCTCATTGCCCTAATCTTCTCCTTTGGAATTTTTAACAATATCTTCTCAATTGACACCTTCCCTTCCATGACCTCATCCATTGGAATAAACACGGAATACCGCGAATAATCCTTAGGTAAATGCCATATATAATGGACATAAGCCGAACCTGGATGAAATAAAACCGGTATACACCCGGCTAAGATTGTGTCGAATGTTGATTTTCTAGTATATGAATCCCCTGGAGGTTGTAAGCAAAAATCCGACTTTTGGAATAAATTCATTATATTTTCGGGGGTAACACTTAAATTAACATGTAAAAATTCGCAATGCCTCGCTCTGGAAGCGAGGCATTGGTCGATAATGACATTCCTTAGGGAGTCTTTCATGTAAGGCCTTGGTGCACCAGCAAAGGAATATAAATGAGGCCGCGGTTTCTCCCTCATTTTTTCTTGCCAATTTACGACTTCATTTCCACTTGAAGGGTGGAAATAAGTCGGGTATGGTATACCCATTTCGGATTTGCTCGTAGGGCTTGCCTCGAGCAATAAAGTAGTCATGTTCCGAAACTCTGGGAGGTCGAGAAGATGATTTCCCCATCCTTCAGGAGTTGATGTATTATCTGATCTTCTACCGAAATCCCATGTTATTCTACCGGCAATTAGGAAATGATCTCGACCTCCAAATCTTTTCCACTCGGGTTTTTGTACAAGGTACTTGGCTAAATCCATGGACGTCTCGTCTCGTAGGGTAATATTTGAACTCCATAAGTACCTTCCTACATCTAGGCCAGAGTAGAAAGGTACAAATATGGCATTTGCATGGGAAGAATCATTTGTTAAGCATTTATATTGCTTTATTCTATTATGAATTATAACTTCTAATGAAAATTGATCTGTTTCAAACCAATTATCACCCGAGAAGACGGTCTCATTGGAGAAAGTTAGTTTAGGACCAAGACCCGAGTTTGTAAGAACCTTACATTCATTGAAGAACGGGTTTAGAATGCTACAATTTTCGAGGAAATCTTGATTGTATTTGCTTGGAAGATCCAAGACATAAATGTACTTGCCTTCACAATGGTTTTCCTCACTTATCGCGATATTAGGGATTATACATCTATTATCATTTGGAAAAATGAAGGAAGGAATTAATGTGAGTAGAAATAGGCTTAGAATACAACATGTTATGAAGATAAATAAGGATATATTAGATAAATAATTTCTAATAATATTATCTTGTTTTTCATTATTGCTTTCTAGTAATTGATAAACTTTCTTGGAGGGCATTTTTGAATTAAGATTAGGATTAGGAATGTGGTTTGGTGATAATGTAGTAGGAATTAGTGTTAGGAAGACATGTAAGGAGGAATGTTGTTGGTGAATCTAGGAAGATGCAAATTCATGGATGTTTATAGAAAGAACATGCTTGGATAAATTGACTTTGGATAGACAAAGTAATAAAATATATAGTAAGTGGATTATACCTCTGATGTAATACATCAAATGGTATAATTTTTGAGCATTAAGATAAAGTTTTTGAATTTTAATCTAAAAATTTTGAGTTTTAATTTAAAGTTTTTGAGTTTATGTATTTAAACTTTCATCTCAAAAAATTAAATTATAACTCAAAAAAATTACATATAAGCTCAAAAAAATTTGATTTTTAACATTATAAAACTAAAATGTAATTTATAAACTCTACAGTACTCGAAAAAAAAATACACAAAAACTCAAAAAGTTATTAAGTATGATGTACTACATTCGATGTACTATCCTTTTTCTCTAAAACATATAGGACAGTTATAAACTCATAACGTCACCCCAGAATGTACTTTGTCACTCAAAACATTTCTTATAATGTATGTTTCATATTTGGTGTTATCATACGACCCCCGACATAATGTATACAATGATACTATAGTTACAAAAATTCTTAAATAAGACAATTTTAAAACGTACATTTATTTGCGTAATATTAGTTTATATGACTCAAATCTATTGTTCTTTTTATAAGGCATATAAGCTATTATTTCGTATAAGACTGTTATATGTTGATTTAACCAAACTTTAAGATTAAGATGCAATTATGTAGGAGGTTGTTCTAGTTTAATCAGAGATATAGAGTTCGAGTTCAAGCTCTGTGAATGCAAGCGGTGTTAAAACTTACGAGAAAGAGCTCTAACGTCCTAGTGGTCCTATTCAGTACGAATTCAGACTATATCGGATGATATACCAAGATAAAAGATGCAATTATGTACGGATTGGTGGATCTACATGGAGACTTTAATTAGGGTTTTCCAAATAATTTTGATATTTTATATTAGATGTGAAAGTTATTTTCCAACTGAAAAACTAATAGTTGACTTAAGTGATGTGATGCTCATTGGGGCTTTATATAAGATTAATAATTTAGAAACATTCATAAGTAATAAACAAAGAAAACTAGAATGGTCTTACAAATAAAATAAATTTAAAATAATTCGAGTAGACTTTTATAGAGAGAGAGGATATATTAATTAGTGATGTGTTTATGATTGTAACTACTCACTAGTGAAACATGAGTGGGATGAATGTCGTAATGTGGAGTCAAATTGGATATATCATTGAAAGTAGATGTGGTAAACGGATTATTTGATCGATCGGATAAGAATAAAGTTGGTTTAAATTGGGTTATTTGAGTGTGTTAAATATTTTAAGTTCGATTATTTCAAATATGTTTTCATTGGGTTATTTTGAGTATGATTATTTGGTTATTTTAGTACGACCAATGTGAGTGGAGTCACTTTAACCCTGGTCATTCTCTGACATAGATAACTCGAGGTTGAGGTTTTTTCGGTCATTTGTTAAAAGGTGGTGATCAAATAAATATCGTTTTATATACTATAATATTAAGCGTGATTTATAATTAGTCATTTCGGGCGCTCTAGATCAATTTAGTGACGGTTTGAGTGATTTCAAATTGGGTTAATTTGGTGCAAATTGAGCTTGATTAAGTCAATTTAGATTTTAAATCATATACTTGACTTGGAGAACCACTAATGATGATTCTAGGAGTTTATTACTAAGTAAGTACGTATTATACCACGAGATAGAACGTGCGCACGAATTGTTTAGGACTTGGTAAAATGTTGTTTTGTTAAATTTAGTCAAAATGGTTTGAGAAGATTCTACAATTTTTCACTCGTATATACCAAATCTACGAGGATGCTTTCATGGATGTTTATAGAATGAACGTGCTTGTAAATTGACTTTGGATAAACAAAGTCGTAATTTTTTTTTTTAAATGAACACACTATGTTGTGGGCGAAAATTTAACCTCTCTAGGGTAAGAGCGCTCTTACCACTTAAGCTAATTAACTTCTGTTGTCAAGGAATAAAATACATAAGATGGTACTAAAGTGGGTTGGTGTGACTGGTAAGGGTTCTCATCTCTTAAACAAGTGGTCGGGAGTTCAATTTATGACTTTTGCGAATGAAAAAACGATGGTCATAACGTCAGATGAAAATGTGTCAGTAAGTAGACTTTTTTTTATTAGCAATAAGGGGTTAAAATCCGGAGACCTACAACGAGTAGAGTCCCAAAAAAGTTTTCAAAAAATAAAGAAAACATCAAAACACAATATAATGTATCCTTTCCAAAATAGAGATCTTGTGTACCAGTAAGTAGACTATACAATCAGTTGTGTTGATTGTATAGAAAAGAATCTGAGCTTTATAATGTATTATTGAGGTTAAACTTATACATTACAAGCTTTATTTGAAAGAATTTGAGCTCCATTATAAAAGTATTAATTTTAAAAAAATTATAATGAAATTCACGAATAGGGTATATATAAACTCATCTAGATTTTATTTTGACATCAAAAAATTTAAATATAAATCAAAAATTATAAAAGCTCGGAAAAAATACACATGCATAAGCTCGCTTAGAGTTGTTATGGTTGTACAATGATCTTGTACAACAGCTTGTATAATAGTATTTGTGAAAATATATATACTCTTATCACTCGTAAGTCATAACACACTTGTTCTACAAATTCTCAAATAAGTCTATTTTAAAGTGTATAATGACCTTATGATATAGCTTATGTGCCTGGTTTACTGTTAATTTTTATTTTATGAGGTTTAAAAGTCATTTTAAGCCCTTCTACACTAAAATTTGGGAGAAACGATCTTTTGTTACAAGTAATAAACAAAGGAAATTAGAATGGTCTTACAAATTTAAATAATTCAAGAATAGTGGATTAGACTTAAATTTTATAGAAAGAGATAGTTAAACTTAGAAGGACTTATACTACATTTTAATCAATAAGTCTTTCTTGTGACAGTCACAAACTCTCTCCCACTTGCTTCCCTATTTGCTCTTCCACTTGCATTTTGTAAGAGATCACAAGCTTGTGACAAAAGCGTTAGTTATAAATGAAAATTTGTGCATTTTAATAGGTGATCTAATCTTTTTCAAACTTTCTCTATTAGAATTGAAATATTAATTAGTGATGTGTTTATGATGGTAACTAGCTAGTAGTGATGGATTAGTGGTATGCATGTTGTAATGTGGAATCATATACTCCCACCATCGAGCTTATAATCTCTCATCGAGAGTGGACCTTGTAAACAGATTATTTGATCGGATATGTATAATGTTTGTTTAGGATGAATAATGGAGTATATATACATACATATTGAGTTTGCGAACTGTTTAATAACAAGTTTAAAAGGTTACAGATTTCGCTTGTGAAATTTTAATAAAAATTGAAAAATTTGTTACCTAAATGTCCATGTTAGAGTGCAGGGGTCTGATCCCTACCCATGGGAATGAAGCAAACTCTTTGGCCAACCGTTTACCTCTTCATGAGAGCACGCGCGGCGAGGGGATTATACACTGTTGTCGACGGTGGACACTCCGATTTACACCAAAAAAAAAAAAAAAAACTCTTAACACTTTTTTTTGGAACCGGACCTCTCAAACTTTTGACGGCCCTATGTGGCCGACACTTCGAAATGTGCTTTTACTGGATCGTTTCGAGTATATTATTGGTTTGAGTACGTTCGTTTCGAGTCAAGTTACTTTGCCCGACCGGGTCATTTTCTTTATTGGCCATTTTATAGTACAAATCTTCAAAGCTTTGATGACATTGTATAATAACTATAGTATTATAAGGGTTTGTTTGGTCAAACTTAATTGATGACTTTGTATAATAATTAGGGTTAATTATATATATAGTATTATAAGGGTTTGTTTGGTCAAATTTAGGGGTAGCCACATAAAATTCGAAAAAACACAAGGATATCACATAGAAAACCCCATTTTTTTCAGATGGACAACACATTCATTGATGATCGGAGGATTCATGTCGATTTCAGTTTGAATGTTTCAAGCTGTGGAATCAGTTTCACAGGAAGTGAATCCAAGGAAAAGGATGCTATAATGTTAATAAATAATAACGGTACAACTAATCTAGTTTTTTTTTCGCATATGCTATCTTGCGTAGCATTTTATATCAGCTAGCTTATTTGATTAACAATATAAAGGACGACGGATTTTTCACATTAGCTAATCACAACCAATCTTGAACCCGCCGTCGTCCACCATCCCTGCAAACCGGACAATTTGACTTTGGATTAACAAATTAAGTAACATTCACAGAAGGTGGTAAACCATTCTCCCATATGACTTAGCCTTGAATACGTGGAGCTACGCAATTATTAATACGACTTACATATAACTAAATAACAGACTGAAACTTTAAACTAAAATCAACAATATCATCAATAAGCAACGCGAACACCCGAATTGCGTCAATAAGCTGCAAAACAGTGATCATGAAAGACGTGGTTAATCACCATGCCTGCAAACCGGACAATTTGAAGAAACCCGCGACCACTTAAGAATACAATGTTCATGAAAGACGTGGTTGCAAGGCGTGCACATTAACGTTGCGTCCTTCTGCTTAGAGAAATACTCTAAGCAAATCGAAAACATGTTACACGTCACCTTACCAATACCGGTCTTTTGCTCCTCCCCGAAATTCTCTAGGCAAATTGAACAACAATACTCGTCATCATCATCCTTATCCTTATCCTTATCCTTATCCTTATCCTTATCCTTATCCTTATCCTTATCCTTATCCTTATCCTTATCCTTGATATTCATGTATTCTTTAAAGGTTATACTCTTGAGATTCATGTATTTTTCAAAGGTTATCCTTTTTAAGGACAATTCTTTTATAGTCTTCACCATATAGAGCGCGTGACCATGCATACGATACCAAAATAATAATAATTCTTGGGTCACTACGACATTATTAACAAACACGACTAGCCATGTCGGTCGTCGATGCCAGTAAATGTAGGATTGAACCTTCTTAATCACTTTTTGGATCGTATCGTTCGAAAGGGATAGGCAATACCCCAAGGCCCGCGCAATCGCTTTCCACGATAATTCTTCATTGTTAGGGTCGATGGGATATGATGAAGTGTTCTTATCCCGGCGATCAACGTGTTTTAAGAAGAATTTAACGTGAAAAATGGATGTTGGTCGTCTTTGGTCGGGGTTGTCATGGATTTTTACCCGCATTATTGTAACTTCAAGAAATTATCCGTCAAAATACTACAAAAAAGCAAAATAAAACAGATATTAATGGCAGAACCAGAATTTGACGTTATGGATCGGAGGCGACAAGTTTCAATGGGAGCAAACTAGTAACGCAAAAATATCAATTTATCTAGTTTCAATAATTTTATGTAAAACTGTCTTAAACAAGACTAACTTTTTACACAAAACCCGCTTCATGATGGCTTATAATCAACAATTCAACTCGCAATAATATCAGAAGATAACTTATGCTTAAAACGTTGATGAATCAATGAACAATTATATATACGGTATTAGAATTTGAAAAATTCAGCAAAATAATTATAAATAACAAATAAAAAACCTAAATAAATGTCAATTCAATAAAAAAAAACGCACAACTAAAAGAAGAAGGAGAAGAAGTACTTTAATTTGAGCAGTGAACCCTAGCAATTGGGTGCCAATTTTGCCATTATTAGGGTTTTGATGTTGGAGAACTTGATTGATTTGGAGATTTTAGGAGGACATGAAGTACATAGGGAGTATATATAAATTAGGGCCATTGGGTCTAATATATACGGAGTACTCCGTATATCATAATATTAATCTGTTTTTCTATATGTGCCTTGTAGAGTTGTAGTCACGTAAGACTTCTTATTATATCTATGAAATTCCATACTGTGTCCATTTTTTTTTTATTTTTTTTAAATTTTTATTTCTCATAAATCTCTAAAATTTTAACTTTATTTCCATACTGTATGGCCTGAAATGTTTGTTCAGGATTTGTTTACATACGGTCCATGTAGTTTACGATTTCAAAAAGTACATTAAAACATAACGTGACATAATCCGTCTCTGCCTTTATGCTTGACGAATATAGGTGTTCCGATACCAAAAAGAAACTTGGTGATTACAGAAAATACGCAACAATCAATGTCAACTCCCCGAGAACCGCTATCTGACATTACGAACTGTACTCCTGCTTTATTTTTTTATTAATATTTAAATACATATATTCAATATTTTCAATATTTATCTTTATCCTTTTTTCATTTGTTGTTTGAAAAATTTTATAATACGACATTACTAATTGTGAACATTCATCCAAGAATATTAATACTGGCCCAAATACATACCCGTACAATTTTGCTTTGCACGGGTTTAAAACTAGTTGTATATAAATGAAAAAAGGAAATATGAAAGTTTATTATGAATATGATAGAGTATTCCAAATCCGAATCCGAATCCGAATCTGATTCCGAATTCGAATGCAAATCGGTTATCCGATAAATGGGTGAGACTGAGATAGGACTTAGGAGGAACGAATGAAGGGGCTTGCTTATGCTTATAAAAGGCATTGGATTATTTTAATCTTAGGGGAACCAAAAAAACAAAGCAACTCAAACTGCCTGTCAAAACATACTCCCAGTTGCCTTTCTTTCTCGGACGACAAGGTCAGTTTCTATCCTCAAACAGCAATATTTTTTTTTTTTTAATTTAATTATTGTTTACTTGGGATTAAATTGAGTAATTGTAATTGCAGTTTAGCAGTTTAGCAGTCATGTCTGGATTGGTAAAGATATGGTATCAGATAGAGGCGGAGCGGAAACCAAAAGATAAAGGAAGAATAGCAGAAGATTACTCGATAAGGGGTGAGCCAAATCAAGTGATTAGATGGAGTATAACAACTGTTATTGCTCTTCTTCACGCGATTCGGATATTATACTTTGATCAAGCCCACTGCGTCATTACTTTCTTAGCCGGATTTTCTTTTTTGGATCGCCTTATCAGTTACCTGTTTCCCGGGATGCTCTGTGTAAGCTACGCTTCTGACGGGTTTCACACAACGCGCCTGACTCCTAATGGTCGACTCATTGATTCTCAGTCTCGTATTGAAGCTTTTTTCGCCCATAAATTATCCTCCCATGACTTTACCTCCTTTGTTAACCGTATTCTCGAGTTTAAATTCTGGTACTTTACTACAAGGACACTCGTCATAATATTTTTGCTATCTTGGTGCCCCTTCCTCAGATGTTCCTTGTATGGACCAAAGCTGTTCTTCTGGTGGATACTCTCGCATGGTTATCGCTTTGTGGGCGCAATGGCACTCGAGAATTCAACTGAAGCTGTTTAGCAAGTTAGCTATCGTATTTATTTATGGCGCTTTATGATTAGCCTATAAGACCGATTTGTGCCTTTTGTAAATTTAGCAGCAAGAACACACATTATATGAGTATCAATTTTAGCATTATTTCAAGCATATTTGTAAGCCAAATTAATACTAAATTTATTAATGAACCGAATAAATAAAATAAATTAATTATTTTGAGTTAATACTAAATTTTAACTCGATTTAATTATTTTCCCACAATTAAGTGAAGTACGGGTCAATTCGGATAACAAAATTAGACCTGACAAAGCTAACCCGATCTGAATGACCCAACTCAATAAGGGTGACCCAGACCGAAACTTGCTTGACCCGAATTGACCCGACCCGAGAACACTCGACCCGGAAAAACCCGACTCCTAAGTGACCCGATTCAAAATGACTAATGGAGTATTATACATATTGAGTCTGCAAACGGATTATTTGATCGGATATGTATAGTGTTTGTATGGGATGAATAATGGAGTATTATTATACATATTGAGTCTGCAAACTGTTTAATAACAAGTTTAAAAGATTACAGATTTAGCTAGTGAAATTTTAACAAAAATTGACAAATTTGTTACCTAATAAATGTCCATGTTACTATGTTAGAGTGTCATACCAATCGTTGGTTGACGTGATGGTAACGTTGGGGCAAATAAGGCTTCTGGTAAGGAGTGCATGGATCGATCCCCCACAACTGCGATTGGGAGGGGTTTAAATACCGTAATCCTTGGACACGCCCCGAAATCCGAATTAGTCGGCCGAATGTGGTTCGGATTACCGGATGGTTTAGACAAAAAAAACTATGTTAGAGTGTCATACTAAAAAAAAAAAATACATATATTTTTCTATGTACGAAATAGAATATAAGGAATTTTTTTTTTTTGAACCGAACCTCTCAAACTTTTGACAGCCCTATGTGTCCGACACCGAGTATATTATTGGTTTGAGTACGTTTGTTTCGAGTCAAGTTACTTTGCCCGGCCGGGTCATTTTCTTTATTGGCCATTTTATAGTACAAAATCTTTAAAGCTTTGATGTTTGATGACTTTGTATAATTATAGCATTATGAGAGCTTGTTTGGTTCATTCCGGAATTAATTTCTTTTAGAAAGTTGTAAATATTACTATTTCTGCCCCGGTTAATTATTTTCCTTTGGTTTGAGACAAAGACCAAGAAAAGAAAAAATGGGTCAATTACTAAATGAGTAAATGACAAATAGAACAAATTGAGTGTGAATGATCAAATTGTTCATCAAGTTTATTCTTAAAATAGAAAGGACAGCAACTCACTGAGACAACCCACCAATATGAAAAAAAACAACAAATAATCCGAGACAAAGGGAGTAATTATTAAATAAAAAATGCATGTATTTTACGTCAGCACTGCCGTGTCATCATTTAAGGTGACATGCCATGTCATCACCTTGAAGTGTGTGCCACACAATTACTGTCACCGTGTTACATCGAACCACAATCCATGTCATCACTGCCACGTGATCACCTCGATCACATACCACGTTATCACTTCGAAGTGTGTCCCACACCGTCACTTTCATCGTATTACGTGTAACCGCACTCCGCTTCAGCATTGCCACCTCATCACCTCGGATCACATTTCACGTCATCATTGTCATCTTATTTGAGTCTCACTGCCGTACTTAGCGAGTTAGTGAGGGTAATGATGATGATGACAATTCAAGGTGGTGATGGCGAGGATGGTGACAGTTAAGTTGACTAAGACGAGCAAGAGGAGAAAAAAATGTATAAGTAGTCGGAATTACGATTTAAAAGAAGTTTTAAAAAATGATAAAACAGAGATGTTGATCGACCCGTTTTTTTACCCGAACACGACCCAAAACCCATATCGACCCGTTCGTATAACGGTGTGATATTAAAAATATTAAGCAAAAATGTTTTATCTTACTAATATCATATGTTAAATTAGATAATAATAAAAATTTATGAATAATTATGTGTTTATAGGTAAAATTGAAGAAAATGATTTTTTTAAAAAAGGCGTCAATCTGACCCTAAATCCCGACCCAAAACCCGTATAAACCCGTATTTTTCAAATCCGAAATAGACCCGACCCGTATTTTACCCGAAACCGAAATAACTGAACCCGTAACCCGCCTGTTTGACCCGTTTCACAGGTCTAGCGCACAAATATTTAACCGGGACGGAGGGAGTACTATGTAAGTACGTATTATACCACGGGATAGAACGTGAGAACTTGGTAAAATGTTTTGTTAAATTTAGTCAAAATGGTTTTATAGAAGATTCTACAATTTAGTTAAATTTAGTCAAAAAGAAATAGGGTCCCGTACGACCTCCCGTACGGCTCAATTTGACGTGTATAATACACGTTTTTCGAGATAACAGAGTATAGGAAAAAATAGTCCAGAAATCACATAGAAAGTTTCCCGTGTCAGATTAAGCGGCCACAAAAAATTTGAGAAGAAACGGAGGATATTTGGGGGTGTTGGTATGCGATAAAACAACATTCTTGGAACCTCGGATAATGGTGAAGAAGGGATACATACTCATTATTTGAGGTTGAAATCGAATAAGTTAAATTCTAAAATGACCTTGGACACCTGATAGAAAAACCAGGAGAAAAAAAAGGTCTGGTACGACCTCATGAACGACTCAATTTGAAATTTATAATACACGATTTTTTCGGGATTTCAGGGTTTCGGAACAAAATTCTCCGGAAATAAGACAGAAAGTTCATTGGGTCAGATAAAGCGGTCATACAAAATTTGACGAGAAACGAAGAACATTTAGGGGTGCCGATATGCAATAAACCAGCAATCGTCGAACCTCAGATAATCGTGAAAAATTGATTAGTACTCGTTAATTGAAGCTGTAATCGAATAAGTTAAATCCTGAAACGTCCTCGGACACCTAATAAAAAACCAGGAGAAAAAAAACAGGGTCAGGTACGACCTCCCGAACGGCTTAATTTGAAGTGTATATAATATCCGTTTTTTTTTGGGTTTATAGGGTCTCGGAACAAAACTCTCCGGAAACTACAACGAAAGTTTCTCAAGTTAGATAAAGCGGACACACAAAATATGAGGACAAACGGAGGACATTTGGGTGTGTCTGTATGAAATAAACCAACATCCTTGGAACCTCGGATAATCGTGAAAAATGGATTAACACTCGTTATTTAAGGCTGAAATTGAATAAGTTAAATCCTGAAATGACCTCGGACACTAATAGAAAAACCAAGATAAAATGAAATAGGGTCCGGTACGACCTCCCGAACGTCTCAATTTGAAATGTATAATACACAGTTTTTCGGGATTCCAAGATCTCGGAACAAAAGTCTCCGAAAATCACACATAAAGTTTCTCGGCTCAGATAAAGCGGCCACACAAAATTTGAGGATAAATGGAGGTCATTTGGGGGTGCTAGTATGCGATAAACAAACAATCATCTAATCTCGGATAATCATGAAAAATTGATTGATACTCGTTATTTGAGGCTGAAATCGAATAAGGTAAATCCAGAAATGACCTCGGACACCTGATATAAAAACAATGAGAAAAATAAACAGGGCCCGGTACGACCTCCTGAACGGCTCAATTTGAATTGTATAATACACGGTTTTTCGAGAATCCAGGGACTTGGAACGAAATTCTCCGAAAATCACAGAGAAAGTTGCATGGGTCAGATAAAGCGGCCACACAAAATTTGAGGAGAAACAGAGGACATTTGGGGGGTGTCGATACGCGATAAACCAGCATTCGTGGAACCTCGGATAATCGTGAAAAAGTGATTAATACTCGTTATTTCAGGTTGAAATCGAATAAGTTAAATCCTAAAATGACCTCAGACATCTTATAGAAAACCAAGAGAAAAAGAAACAGGGTCTTGTACGACCTCCCGAACGGCTCAATTTAAAGTGTATAATACACGGTTTTTCGAGATTGTAGGGTCACGAAACGAAATTCTCCGGAAATCACAAAGAAAGTTCCTCGTGTCAGATAAAGCAGCCACACAAAATTTGAGGAGAAACGGAGGACATTTGGGGGTGTCGGTACGCGATAAACCAGCATTCGTGGAATCTCGGATTATTTTGAAAAAAGGATTAATACTCGTTATTTGAGGCTGAAATCGAATAACTTAAATTCTTAAATGACCTCGGACACCTAATAGAAAAACTAGGAGAAAAAGAAACAAGGTCCGGTACGAGTGTACGACCTCCCGAACGACTCTTTGAAATTTATAATACAAGGTTCATCGGGTCAGATAGAGCGGCGGCACAAAATTTGAGGGAAAACGAAGGACATTTGGGGGTGTCGGTAAGCGACAAACCAGCATTTGTCGAACCGTGGATTATCGTGAAAAATGGATTAATACTCGTTATTTGACGCTGAAATCTATTATGTTAAATCCATGAATTACCTCGGACACGTTATAGAAAAACCGGGAAAAAAAGAAACATGGTCCGGTACGACCTCCTGAACGGCTTAATTTGAAGTGTATAATACACGGTTTTTTGGGTTTATAGGTTCTTGGAGTGAAACTTGCTAGAAACCACATCGAAAGTTCTCCTGGTCACACAAAGCGGCCACACAAAATTTGAGGGTGTCGGCATGCAATAAACCAGCATTCGTGGAACCTCGTATAATCGTGAAAAAGAGATTAATACTCGTTATTTGAGGCTGAAATCGAATAAGTTAAATCCATAAATGAGCTCGGACACCTGATAGAAAAACCAAGAGAAAAAGAAACAGGGTCCCGTACGACCTCCCATACGGCTCAATTTGAAGTATATAATACACGGTTTTTCGAGATTACTGGGTCTTGGAACAAAATTGTCGGGAAATCACACAGAATGTTTCTCGGGTCAGATAAAGCGGCCACACCAAATTTGAGGATAAAAGGATTATATTTGGAGGTGTCGCTATGCAATAAACCAACATTCTTGGAACCTCGGATAATCGTGAAAAAGTGATAAATACTCGTTATTTGAGGCTGAAATCGAATAAGTTAAATCCTAAAGTGACGTCGGACACCTGATAGAAAAACAAAGAGAAAAATAAACAGGGTCAGGTACGACCTCCCGAACGGCTCAATTTGAAGTGTATAATACACGGTTTTTCAAGATTCCTGGGTCACGGAATAAAATTCTCCGGAAATTAAAGAGAAAGTTCCTCGGGTCAGATAAAGCAGCCACACAAAATTTGAGAAGAAACGGAGGGCATTTGGGGTTGTCGGTACGCGATAAACCAGCATTCGTGGAACCTCGGATAATCGTGAAATAGGGATTAATACTCGTTATTTCAGGCTGAAATCGAATAAGTTAAATCCTGAGATGACCTCGGAGAACTAATAAAAAAATCAAGAGAAAAAGAAACAGGGTCCCGTACGACTCAATTTGAAGTATATAATACTCGTTTTTTCGAGATTACTGGGTCTCGGAACAAAATTGTCCAAAAATCACACCGAAAGTTTCTCGGGTCAGATAAATCGGCCACACAAAATTGGAGGAGAAACGGAGGATATTTAGAGGTGTCGGTATGCAATAAACCAGCATTCTTGGAACCTTGGATACTCGTGAAAAAGGGATAAATACTCGTTATTTGAGACTAAAATCGAATAAGTTAAATTCTGAAATGACCTCAGACAACTGATAGAAAAACCAAGAGAAAAAAAACAGGGTCTCGTACGACTCAATTTGAAGTATATAATACACGGTTTTTCGAGATTACTGGGTCTCGGAACATAATTGTCCGGAAATCACACACAATGTTTCTTAGATCAAATAAATAGGTCACACAAAATTGGAGGACAAAACGAAGGATATTTGAGGGTGTCGGTATGCAATAAACCAGCATTCTTGGAACCTTGGATAATCGTGAAAAAGGAATAAATACTCGTTAATTGAGGCTGAAATCAAATAAGTTAAATCCTTAAATGACGTCGGACACCTGATAGAAAAACCAAGAGAAAAAGAAACAGGGTCTGGTACGGCCTCTCGAACGGCTCAATTGAAGTGTATAATACACGGTTTTTCGAGATTCCAGAGTCACGGAACAAAATTCTTCTTAAATCACAGATAAAGTTCATCGGGTCAGATAAAGTGGCCACACAAAATTTGAGGAGAAACGGAGTACATTTGTGGGCGTCGGTACGCGATAAACCAGAGCGTTCGTGGAATCTCGGATAATCGTGAAAAAAGGATTAATACTTATTATTTGAGGTTGACATCGATAACTTCATTATTGTAATGACCTCAGACACCTGATTGAAAAACCAGGAGAAAAAGAAACAGGTTCCGGTACGACCTTCCGAATGACTCAATTTGAAATTTATAATACACGGTTTTTCGGGATTTCAGGGTCTTGGAAAAAAATTCTCTGGAAATAAGACAGAAAGTTCCTCGAGTCAGATATAGCGGCCATACAAAATCTGACTAGAAACGGAGGACATTTGGGTGCCGGTATGTGATAAACCAGCAATCGTCGAACCTCGGATTATCGTGAAAAATGGATTAATACTCGTTATTTGAGGTTGTAATCGAATAAGTTAAATCCTGAAATGTCCTCGGACACCTGATAAAAAACCAGGAGAAAAAAAAACAGGGTCCGGTACGACTTCCTGAACGACTTAATTTGAAGTTTATAATACAGGGTTTTTTGGGTTTATAGGGTCTTAGAACGAAACTCTCCGGAAAACCACAACGAAAGTTCCTCGGGTCAGATAATGCGGCCACACAAAATTTGAAGATAAACGGAGGACATCAGGGTGTGTCAGTTGCAATAAACCAGCATCCATGGAACCACAGATAATCGTGAAGAAAGGATTAATACTCGTTTTGAGGCTGAAAATCGAATAAGTTAAATCCTGAGATGACCTCGGACACCTGATAGAAAAACCAAGAGAAAAAGAAATAGGTCTGGTATAACCTCCCGAACGAGTGAACAGATCAATTTGAAAGTTATTATACTCGGTTTTTTGAGATTCTAAGGTCTCGGAACAAAATTTTTCGAAAATCACACATAAAGTTCCTCGGGTCAGATAAAGCGGCCACACAAAATTTGAGAAAAACAGAGGCCATTGAGGGGGGGCAGTATGGGATAAACAAGCATTCATCGAATCTCAGATATTTGTGAAAATTGATTACTACTCTGTATTTGAGGCTGAAATCGAATAAGTTAAATCTTGAAAAGACCTCAGACACCTGATAGAAAAATAAGGTGAAAATTAAACAGAGGCCGGTACGACCTCCCGAACGGCTCAAAAGTGTATAATACATGGTTTTTCGGCATTTCAGGGTCTTAGAACAAAATTCTCCGGAAATAACACAGAAAGTTCCTCCGGTCATAGAAATCGGCCATAATAAATTTGAGGAAAACTAAGGACATTTGTGGGTGTCGGTGTGCGATAAACCAGAAATTGTCGAACCTCGGATAATCATGAAAATTATTTAATACTCGTTATTTGAGGCTAAAATCGAATAATTTAAATCCTTAAATGACCTGGGACACCTGATAGAAAAACAAGGAGAGAAAAAACAGGATCCGGTACAACCTCCCGAGCGGCATAATTTGAAGTGTATAATACACGGTTTTTCGAGATTCTGGGGTCTCAGAACAAAATTCTCTCCTGAAATCACCCAAGAAATTCCTCAGGTAAGATAAAGCGGCCACACAAAATTTGAGAAGAAACGAAGATCTTTTCGGGATGTCGGTATGCGATAAACCATCATTCATTGAACCTCGAATAATCGTGAAAAAGGGATTAATACTCGTTATTTGAGGCTGAAATCGAATATGTTAAATCTTGAGATGACCTCGGATACCTGATATAAAACCAAGAGAAAAAGAAATAGGGTCCGGTAGGACCTCCTGAACGACTCAATTTGAAATGTATAGTACACGATTTTTTGGGATTTTAAGTTCTCGGAACTAAATTTTATGAAAATCACACATAAAGTTCCTCGGGTCATATAAAGCGGCCACAAAAAATTTGAGGAGAAACATAGGCCATTTTGGGGTGCAGTATGTGATAAACCAACATTTATCGAATCTTGGATAATCGTGAAAATTGTTTAGTACTCGATATTTGAGGCTGAAATCGAATAAGTTCAATCCAGAAATGACCTCGACACCTGATACAAAAATAAGGTGAAAATAAATAGGGGCTGGTGCGACCTCCCGAATGGCTCACTTTGAAGTGTATAGTACACGATTTCTCGGGGTTTTAGGGTCTCGGAACAAAATTCTATGGAAATAACATAGAAAACTCCTCTGGTCATATAAAGCGGCCATAAAAAATTTGAGATGAAACGGATGATTTTTGTGGTTGCCGGTATGCGATAAACCAACAATCTTCGAATGTCGGATAATCATGAAAAATTTATTATTACTCGTTATTTGAGGCTAAAATAATAAGTTAAATCCTTAAATGACCTGGGACACCTGATAGAAAAACAAGGAGAAAAATAAACAGGATCCCGTACGACCTCCAGAACGGCTTAATTTAAAGTGTATAATACTCAGTTTTTCGATATTCCGGGGTCTCGGAACAAAATTCTCCGGAAATCACCCAGAAAGTTCCTCGGGTCAGATAAAGCGGCCACACATAATTTTAGGAGAAACGAAAAACATTTGGGAATGTCGGTATGTGATAAACAAACATTCGTCGAACCTCGGTTAATCATGAAAAAGGGATTAATACTCGTTATTTGAGGCTGAAATCGAATAAGTTAAATCCTGAAATAACCTCGGACACCTGATAGAAAACTCAAGAGAAAAAGAAAAGGTGTCCCATACGGCCTCCCGTACGGCTAAATTTGAAGTGTATAAAACATGGTTTTTCGAGATTAGAGGGTCACGGAACAAAATTGTCCTAAAATCACACAGAAGTTTCAAGCGATCACGCAAAATTTGAGAAGAAAATGAGGGTATTTGGGGTTGTCGGTATGCGATAAACCAGCATTATTCGAATCTCGGATAATCATTAAAAAAGGGCTAAATACTCGTTATTTGAGGCTGAAATCGAATAAGTTAAATCCTGAAATTAAAACTTGTGTTCGAAAATGAAATGTCAAATACAACAAAAATACCAAATAAATCCCAACTAATATCAAGTATGAACCAACGACCATACTACCATACCAAGTACTCATCATAATACCAACTACCAAATAAAAGCATAAAATTGGGATTCTATGAAATCCTTCATTCCTTTCTTGTAATCAGCAGGCGAAACCACTGTCGGACTCACCATAATCACCACATTCTTATTTGTCTTAAAATGGGTCTTGATGAGTAAGATTAGTCGGTAGGGTCAAGTCTCTTACCATCAACAAAATATAACCCAATTTTGTGCGTAAATCGGGGTCGAACCACAAGGATGGAGGGGTTTCTACTTAGTCTAAATAGGAGTCTAGTCTAGTCAAAGATGAGATGAAGTGAGTTGGTTTAAACTACTAGTCGAAACTAATGCAAGCAATTAAGAGGAAATGTATACGATTGATTAAAGGCTAGGGTTTTCGGGTTTATCCAAATGGGTTTAAGAGGCAAACAAGTCGATTAAAGGAGTCAATGGTGAGGATTTATCCTAGGATGCAAATCAATCTTTTGATTATCCTAAAGGTGATTACCAACTCTCATTGAGCAACACACCATCCTAAGCATGCAACAAGTCCTAAGCATGCAACAAGACCACCACAAACTCTCATTTAATGGAGGAATTAAGCAACTAAGACAAAAAGCACAAGTTCTCACTCACACAATTCATCAAACACCTTGTATGCAATACTAAGAAAGACAAATATTTCACCAAAGACTCAAAATAATCAAAGTATCATGCCCAATAATCCCATTTAGACTCCCCCTAAACCCTAGAAGGATTACTATTCACTCATATCAAAATTGTTCAAACAAACAAATAGAGAAGAACCAATAACAAAAAGAGAAGACATGGTAAAGATTCAACAATTATAAAAGGCAAAATAAAATGTAAACAATTGATTAAGCAAGTAAATAAGAGAAGAGATGTACCAACAAGAGTAAAGATGATTGCTTTGATTGAATAAATGAAGGAAATCCTCCAAAATCTCTCAATACAATCCCCAAAAACCAAGTGTAAACAATTGATAATTACTAATACTAACTCATTTTACTAAGTAATTAATAATAATTATGGAAAGATTAAAGCTTGATTAAGGAAAGATTACAATAATTAAGGAAAGTTTTCAGATCTAGGGTTGTGTGTGGTAAATGAATTAAGGATGGGTATTTATAGTTTATAATCCTTTAGGTCAAAAATTACAAGGAAGTTCAAAATGCGGGGAAAAGGAGTCCGAGCCAGTCGACCGGCCGCCGGCTGACCACCGGCGCAAAACCCGCTGAAACTTTTTGGTGCAAATTAAATCGTCAGGTGTGGTGAGCCGGTGGACCGGCCGCCGGCTCTGGACCGGCTCCAGAGAGGGACTTCCAGCCGGTTGACCGGCTGCCGCCAGGCCGGCTTGGAGTCTTCCTTCAGCTCTTCAATCTTCAATGCAAGTATAGTGGGACTCTCAGCCGGTGGACCGGCTGCCGGCCGATCGGCCGGGAGTCCTGCTTCTCTTCTCTTCACTCTTCTTCTCTATGCATGCCTTTAAAAATCCATAGCTAGCTCCCTTAGCCCTCTTCCTTCTGCAAAACCTGCAGTGAGGAACATATGGTTCATAGTACGGGGCTAAAGATACAAAATGGGGCTAAAAGGGGTCAAAAACCGAGTATAGTCGGGAAATATGCATAGAGAAGAGTGGTGAAATTAACCAAAAATGGGAACTCATCAGGTCTCCAATTTTTTTCCCATGTATATCTTCTGACGTAGTCTATCACTCCGTAATACAATTTTCTGTTGTTCTTGTCAACACACATCAAAAGCGAGTAATCCATCACACTCATGTCCTGACACACACAGGCATATACATTTCAATATTACTACAACTAAAGCTTGATATTAAAATGCAAGAATCAATATGAGCTTGATATTACCATCCCCAAGCAAGGTCACGAGGGAGGTCGTGACCTTGTTGGGTCGCCTTAATCAACAATTAAGCACGAGATTAACGTGACCTCTTTGTGACCTTTTGGTGAAAGAGGTCAATTTGTGACCTCTTTGGTTGCTTTGACCTTATTAGGTCAATTGGTGACCCAATAGGTGTCACATTATCATTGGTTATAAACAAAACAAAAAGGGTTGGAAGGTGAAAAATAATTGGTTTGATGACATAGGTCGCAACCTTCTGCTTGAGAGGTAAAAATGGGTCAAGGTTAATAAGGTGGGATTAAGAGTAAAATCGGGTCGCGACCTAATTAGCGCGACCACTGCTTGGGGATAGTCTAAAAAATGCAAGAATCAATATCAATCAGATTAGTAGGTGACTTACCATGAGAAAGGTAGTATCCTTTTCAACTGCTTGTCTTAACATCTCCAAGGAATGATCTTTGATGATTAAGGGATCCATTTTCATGTCTTCAACAAAGTTGACGTCTAAGACAACTTCACCTTTCCCTTTTCTTTCGACCTTCCTAGCTGGGTTTTGGACGCCTTTAATATCATAGAATCTCCACATGTCTTTTCCAAAACTCAGATTTTGCATGACCATCACACATTGTTTTGTATCTCTCGAATCCTTTGGTTTGATAGTAACCTACCCAAGCCAAACATACATCATACTCATTTTTTTATGTGCCAAGATAAATAAAGATAAAACCAGAAACAGAGAAGCAACAATCCAAATCCAGAGGGGAAGGAATGAAAAGTTCAGAAATTACCTCATATATGCCAAATATCTTGGCAAGGCTACTTGTTGGTTGGTTACTCATGTGCTGGAAATAAGCTGGCCCAAACTCCTCCAGGAACCAATCCACCTCAACTCTCTATAACTCCTTGATGATAAGACTATCATCAAGGGTTTTCGAAAAGAAAGAACCGCTCTTCCCTCCCCCTGCTTCCCATTTCACACAATAGCTTAAGGATGCAATATACTCTTCTTCTGACTCATAATAACTTTTCCTGAGTGCATTGAACTCGTTGTTAAAGAGAACTCTTATGGAGCATTTCCCCTTGTGGGAATTCTAGTCCCAAAGATTGATTTCAGGGTGACGTTGTCTATCATCCATATCCGTCGGAAAATGCTCTATAGGTACAATCCCTAACTGTTTCAGAGTGCCATATTCCAGATCTAATGATTGAGGACTATAGTATCCTAGTAGAGATAAATTGCATGCTAGCAAACTCCCTATGTCATCTCTGAAATCGGATACGAGGTAATCATTACCGCTCAAATGGTATATGAATTCTCGATCTTTCCTCGAAAATCAATCTGTAACACTCAGGCAAATCATCGAGAAGGGGGATAGGTTGCTCTGTGATGATTAAGGGATCGCTTTTCATATCTACAACAAAGTTGACATCTAACACATCTTCATCCTTCCCCTTTCTTCCGACCCTCCTAGCTGGGTTTTGGACGCCTTTAATATCATAGAAATGCAATATTTCTCTTCCAAAACTCATATTTTGCGTAGCCACTCGTTCCCTTTTTTCAAGTCTGCAAATTCTGTCCAAGCACTCGAAAGTGGCACTGATCTTAATCGTTTGTCCCATTTGAATCCTCGAATGAGCAATTCAAATAACTTACTATTTAGGCGGAGTAATGTAGTGTGTGATTTCATATCTCGAATCTCCTTAATTTTGCCCTGTTATAGAGATATTTTGTTAACTTAAAGCAAATGTTATACAAGCAGTAACACACAATTTTAAAAAGATCTTAGCCACGAAATAAAATTGTGGCAAAACATATTTTGCCACGGGTGTGACATTGTTTGTGGCGAGAATGATTATTAGCCATGGTTGTAACCTAATTCGTGGCGCAAGAGAATTTTGGCAACGGGAAACGTTGTCCAGTGGCATAAACTTTTGAAGCCATTGAATGAAATTTTTCCTATGGTCAGGTAAATTTTCGCCACAAATTATAAATTCCCGTGGCATAAATCGTGGCAAAACAGTCAAGTTTTTATTTTTTTTGTGGCGAGTAAATATAATAGAGACGAGTTTGAAAAATACGTAATTGTTGGAGAGAAAGAAGAATTATGGAAAACAAGTAGATGTTCCTGAAATGCAAAATAAGAGGTTGCATATGGTTGCAAAGAGTAGAAGGAGTGCACCAGTATCAAATGGTGATGTTATTATACTATCTTAGATGTCCTAATAATTTGTCTTATTAGTGAGTGACTCGTGGTTTGTTAACCTTGGAGGTTAAGAAATGTAAAATGTTACATGCCATCATTATGAATGAGATTTGAGTGTCTATAAAATAATTTACTTACTTTTTTTGGGAAATTTACTCGGGTTTCAATTAAGTTTAACTTAGAAGTCTATTTCTAATTATGATAACGAAAATCGGATTCTTTGCCATATAAAACGCGGATTGGTTATAACATTAGACTTTAATACTAGTTTATGTAAGGATAATAAGAACACAGTTTGGTAAAATGTTTAAGTATTATAAACATATGGAAACCATATTTATACAAAGAATATAAGTATGAAAACTTAGATTATATGACTAATAAAAAGAAAATACAGATATTATGTGCTAACAGTATACACGATATTATGCGGGAAGATATCCGAAAGGATATAATGAAATATACACTAGCCTAGCAGATATTATGTTTAAGATATTCCTATATCGTTAATCAGGGGCCATTTATTTAAATTTGATAGATTAATTTGTTAAACCTGCTCAAAATTTATACGAAATCTAAGCTAAATTTAAAATCGAGAGAATAAATAAATATGCGGAACATGATTCAAAATTCATATGAAATATAAGCTAAATTTAAAATCGAGAGATTAAAATATACATAATTGTTGTCGAGAAAGACGAATTATTATGACAAATATGTTCCTGAAATGCAATGCAATGCAATGCAAACTGAGAGGCTGACTTAATAGTTCCTGCAAAGCTGCAAAGAGTAGTAGTCCACCAGTGTAGCTATACAATGCTGGTGCTTTTCTACAGTGTTTGTTGTCTTATTATTATTGACTCATGGTGATAACTTTAAACTAAGAACACAAATAGGCTTTTCCATGAACTGGAACGAAAATTTCGTCGATTATTATATTGAATGACTGTCACTTCACGATAAAAAGAAGAGTAACCAGTTTAGTGAGTCATTTTACTATATTCCATCAAATCGAAAACCAAAGAATAATGAGAGTCTTTGACTCCAAAGGAAATTTTAGATGCATTTTTTTACGGAAAATTACCGTAGTTGTATCATTTGAATAAAGTAATAGGAGTAGTTAGAATTGAGAACTTGTTAGTTGCTTTGACATTTTATCCACCATGCAACAACTGATATGAAAACCGTAGAGATGAGGCACGTAAGTTTTTTAAAAACTGAGTACACCAACCACTATAAGAACTTAATACGGCTAATAATTATTCTTATTGGAAACCAATGATGGAGGATCATTTATATTGTAAAGATTTGTATGAGCCTATCATTAGTGAAGACAAGCCGGAAGGAAAATCAGATAAAGATTGGGATCTCCTTAATCGGAAAGCGGTCGCTATGATACGTAAATATATCGACCGAAGTTTATTTCAGCATGTGGCTACTTTCACTAATGCCCATGAATTATGGACAAAACTTGAATCTATGATTCAAAAGAAAACTCCTAGAAATAAAGCTCCTCTCGTAAGACGATTGGTGAATTTAGATTATAAAGATGGTCAAGGCATGATTGAACACTTGAACAATTTCACGGGTCTTGTAAACCAGTTAACCAAGGTGGATATGAAGATTGACGATGAGCTACAAGCACTATTGCTTTTAAGCTCTCTTCGTGAGAGTTGGGACACTTTAGTTGTTACACTCAGTAACTCATCCCTTGAAGGTAAGCTCACCATGGATGTCGTTGCTGACAGTCTTCTGAATGAAGAAGCAAGGAGAAAGGAGCGTGGAATTTCAACACATTCTGACGTTAATGTTGTTGAAAATAGAGGCAAAAGTGAAAATCGTGACAATTCTAGAAACAAGGGGCGTGACAAGTCGAGAGGACGATCCAAATCTCGTTCTAGAGCAAGCGTCACTTGTTATTTTTGTGGTAAACCGGGTCATAGAAAACCCGAATGTCGAAATCTGAAGAGAGACCAGAAAAATGGTACGGCCAAGCCACATCAAATTGACCCAAAGAAGAAAGAAGAGGCAAGCGGCGAAATCGCAATTGAGGAAGAAACAGATATATTTATAATCGGAGAAGACAATTATCCCAATTTAGCTTCTGATGAAAGCCTATGGATTGTCGATTCAGGTGCATCATTTCGCATCACCCCACATGAATGGTTATTTTCATCCTACAAGAAAGGTGATTTCGGTACGGTGAAAATGGGAAATCAAGTCACAGGCAAAATTGTTGGCTTAGGAGATATTCAACTGGTGACTAGTATCGGTTGTAAGCTTATGTTGAAGGATGTGAGACATGTACCCGATATGCGGCTTAATCTTATGTCAGCTGGTAGACTTGACGTTGCTGGGTATATGAATTACTTTGGTGATGGAAAGTGGAAGCTCACCAATGGTAATATGATTGTCGCTCGAGGAAAGAAAGAAGGTACCTTATATTTCACCCATGGACGCCTATTCAAGGGGGAGGCAAATATTGCTCATAATAATTCTTCCTTAGAACTATGGCATAAAAGGTTAGGACATATGAGTGAGAAAGGATTACAAATTCTCTCACAAAAAAGACCTACTACCAAAGGTGAAAGGAAATCTCTTGATCCATGTACACACGTACTGCTTAGCAGGAAAGCAGCATAGAGTCTCATTTAAAAGATCCAGTTCGCCATCTAGAAGAAAATATTTCCTTGATTTGGTTCATACTGACGTTTGCTCTATGACTGAAAAATCTCAAGGAGGTGCATCATATTTTCGTCACCTTTATTGATGATCATTCGAGAAACATTTGGTTATATTTGTTGAAAACCAAAGACCAGGTACTCCAATCCTTTAAGGAATTTCATGCCATGGTTGAACGTTATATGGGTAAGAAGTTAAAGTGCCTCCGTGTTGATAATGGTGGTGAATATCGTGGTCCATTTGAAAATTATTGCAAGTCTTTTGGCATAAATACTCCTCCGAAGACACCTCAGCTAAATGGCATAGCTGAAAGAATGAACTGGACTATTTGTGAAAGAGTTTGATGTATGTTATCTCACGCAAAACTCCTAAAATCATATTGGGGAGAACCTGTGAAGACTGATATTGATATTATCAATCTCTTGCCATCAAACTCTTTAAATAGAGGCATTCCAAATAAAGTATGGTCGGGAAAGAAGATATCTTATGATCACCTGAAGGTATTTGGTTGTCGCGCATACGTCCACACTCCGAAGGACGAGCGAGCCAAACTTGATTCAAAAACCAGGCAATGTATTTACCTTGGCTCACCCAAAGATGAATTTGGCTATAGATTATGGGATCCAGCCAAAAGAAAGGTCGTGAGCAGCCGAGATATTGTATTTTTCGAGGATCAAACAATAGAAGACCTCAAGGAGTCTGAGAAATCTCAGCCTCATATTATTGTTCGTGATAATTTTTCACCATCCTCAATGGGTACCGATGATGTAGGGAGAGAAGAAAGAGAACAAATTTCATGATCATAATGTTGAACAGTTTGAAGCAGATAAAATAAATGCCCAAGTTCAACTTGAACCACGTCGTGGAAGTAGAGAATGGCGTCCATCCACTAGATATAGTGAAGAAGAGTATGAACTTATCGCTGATGCAGGGGAGCCTCAGAATTATCGATAAGTACTAACCAACGATCATAAAAAAGAATGGGAGAAAGCTATGCAAGAAGAAAAGCAATCCTTGCATGAGAATAACACTTATGATCTAGTGGAGTTGCCTAAAGGAAAACGAGCATTTAGATGCAAATGGGTGTTCAAGCTCAAGAATGAAGAGAACAAACCAAAACCTCGATACAAAGCTCGAATTGTTGTTAAGGGTTGCAATCAGAAAAAGGAGATTGATTTTGATAAAATATTTTCCCGTTGTGAAGATGTCATCTATCCGAGTTGTAATGGGTGTAGCTGCTAGTCTAGATTTGGAGATTGAGCAACTCGATGTGAAAACTGCATTCTTACATGGAGATCTTGACGAGGAGATTTATATGGAGCAACCCGAGGGATTCGAAGAGTCAGATCAAGAAAATATCGTATGCCGTCTTAACAAAAGTCTCTATGGCTTAAAGCAAGCACCACGTCAGTGGTATAAGAAATTTGATTTCTTTATGACCGAGCACAGTTTTAACAAAACACGGACTGATCATTGTGTTTTCATGAAGAGGTATGCAAGTAGTGATTTCATCATACTATTGTTATATGTTGATGATATGTTAATTGTTGGGCAAGATAAGCAGAAAATTGCATCGCTCAAGAAAGCTCTAAGCAAATCATTTGCTATGAAAGATTTGGGACTGGCGATACAGATCCTTGGGATAACATTTATTCGTGACCGAGAGAAGAAACTTTTATGGTTATCCCAAGAGAGATATATTGCGATAGTCCTTGGGAAATTCAAGATGAACAATGCCAAGCCGGTTAGTATGCCACTTCCTGGACATATCAAACTCAGTAAGAAGCAAAGTCCAGTTAGTGAGAATGAAAGACTCGAGATGCATAATGTCCCTTATTCTTCCGCTGTTGGCAGTCTGATGTATGCCATGATATGTACAAGACCCGACATTGCTTATGCAGCCGGAGTAGTTAGTCGCCATTTATCTAATCCTGGAAAGGAACATTAGTCCGCTGTGAAATTGATATTTAGATATCTCCGGGGAACAAGCAATATATGCTTATGTTTTGGAAAAGGCGAACCTTTGCTAACATAGTATTGTGATGCAGACATGGCAGGTGATGTCGACTCCAGAAAATCGACATAGGGTTATTTGACTACTTTTGCAGGGGGGGATCTTGGCAGTCTAAACTACAAAAATGTGTTGCATTGTCAACTACCGAGGCCGAGTATATTGCAACCGCCGAAGCTTGTAAGGAAATGTTATGGCTGAAAAATTTCTTGCTAAAACTTGGTCAAAAGCAAGAAAAATATATTCTACTTTGTGATAATCAAAGCGCTATTCACTTAGCTAAAAATCCAGCCTACCATTCAAGATCCAAACACATCGATGTTCGATATCATTGGATTCGCGATGTGTTAGAAAAAAAGAAACTTCAACTTGATAAAGTTCACACTGATGATAATTGGTCGGACATGATGACCAAGGCCATTGCAACTAAGAAATTCGATGATTGTTGCGATGGTTCTGGTGTGCTAATATTCCCCAATTAAGTTGAGAAGGAGGAGATTTGTTGGGTTATTCTCTATTCTATTGAGGGAATTTCCACATTAAGTGATCTCAAGATGTTTCATGGCTTCAATGCTATGTAACTCATCTATTGAATGAGTTTGTAAGATGCGTTGATTATACAAATGCACACAAACGCCTTCTTGAATGAATGTATGAGAAACATTCATCTTAAGCTTTTAAGGAAGCATATGTTACTCTCTCTATGATCACCTATAAATACGTGAGATTAGAGAGCTCATTTCATCAATCACAAATACAAAACATATATTATTAATCCACAATAATTAGTATTATTATTGTGAGAGTTTTGTGACAGAAGAAAGCCACTATTAATAGTGAGAGAAATCCACCTTATTAAGGTGACGACTTGTAATCCTACTACAATTATTATAGTGGAAGAATTGGACTACTCGTCTCGCGGTTGTTTACTTATTTGGGTTTTTCCGCGTAACCAAAAATTCTATTGTGTCTTTGTCTCAATTTAATTTAATCACTTTATTTATTTTTCCCGTAATTACATAAAGAGAGAAATACGAGGTTTTCCCGACAAATACTACTTTGTAGTAACTTTACAATTAATCAATAATATTTGGACGTGTAACTAGATACAATTCATACGAAAATGGTGAAGATTCATCCCACCTTTTATTTCCCTCATATAAAACTAACCAAAGTACTTATCCCAATCATGGTTATCCAAATTCCCAAAATAATTGTACTTCCAAGCAAGTTCATCAGGAACAATAACCCTATCGGCTGTTACATTCATCCCACCTTTCATTTCCATTTTAACCCTATCGACTCGACTCAAAACCCCCTTCACAGCTACATCAAATGCATCTTCAAAGCTGTCGACTTTCGATTCAGTATTAGCGTAAACAATCCTCGGAATTAACTTAATCACCTCTTCTCTCATTTCCCTAACTTTCTCCTTAGGAATATCTAACAATATCTTCTCAATGCTTACATTCCCCTGTATCAATTCATCCATGGGTATAAACACGGAATAACTCGAATAATCCTTAGGCAAATGCCATACATATTGAACGTAAGCCGACCCTGGATGGAATAAAACCGGTATACACCCGGCTAAGATAGTGTCGAAAACAGATTTTCTAGTAAACGAATCCCCTGGAGGTTGTAAGCAAAAATCCGACTTTTGTAATAAACCCATTACAGTCTCGGGTTTAACATCGGGTTTAGTGTGAACGTACTTGCAATTATTCTTGCCTCGCGCAGCTAAACACTGCGCGATAAGAATATTTCTTATCGATTCCTTAATGTTAGGCCTTGGTGCACCAGCAAATGAGAATAAATATTCCCTTTTGCTTTTCCTCATCTTTTCTTGCCAATTTTCGACTTGAATTCCGCTTGACGGGTGGAAATAAGTCGGATATGGTATCGCAATCTCGGATTTACTCGTAGGGTTTGACTCAAGGAGTAAACTAGTCATGTTCTTGATCTCGGGTAAATTAAGTAGATGGTTTCCCCAATTACCATCAGTTGAATTGTCGAATTTTCGACTGAAATCCCAAGTAATTCTACCAGCGACTAAGAAATGATCTCGTCCTCCCAACAATTCCCACTCGGGTTTTTTACTTACGTACTCCGTTAATTGCATGGAAGTTTCGTCCGTACGAGTAGCATTCGGATCCCAAAGATACCTTCCTACGTCTAAACCCGAATAAAATGGTACAAATATTGCATTTGCTTTCGAAGAATCATTTGTTAAGCATTTATATTGTTTCATTCTGTTATGGAATATGACTTCTAATGAAAATTGATCAGTTGCAAACCAGTTAGAACCCGAGAACACGGTCACGGTTTCGTTTGAAGTATTTAGTCGAGGACCGAGACCCGAGTTTTCAAGCAATCTACATGCATTAGTAAATATGTTGAGTGTAGTACAATTTTCGAGGAAATTGCGATTGAATTGTGTAGGAAGTTCTTGGATATAAATGTATTTTCCGACACATTTGTCCGATTCCTCGGTGAATTCGGGTTTGATGAGCAGAACATCTAGAGTTGGAGGTATTTCATTAGGAAAAAATAAAGGAGGGATTAATATAAGTAATAAGAAGGTAAAAATAGAACAATTTATGATGAAAAACCATGAGATATTAGAATAATATTTTGCAACATGAGCATGGTTTTCATTGTTTTGTAGTATTAATTGATAATCTTTTTTGAAGGGCATTTTTGGAATTTGGAATAGTAGTATTATGAGGAAGAAAAATGATAGTATATAGGAAGTTGGTAAGTAGAAAAAGATGATTTCATGGACGTTTATAGAAAAGAAAAGGTTGAAAATTCATAAACTATGTGCACATTGACTACAAATAGAAATTTAAGGAATTTTTAGGTACACTCGATGGCTGTGTACCACGTCATCGTATATCAAACTAATGAGAATATTGGATAATTGAGCATATTTCATACGGAATATAAAGGATAGCGATAACGCTGCTTGAAAATTAATCGCGACATGCAATATATGTAACTATGTGAGTGTACTATTAGCATAAGTAAAATTTTCATGGAAAAAATAGTCATAAAGACTTGGCAAACCAAACACCCCGAATGGAAGAGCCGAGTTTGACCTGAACCCGAATTGACTCGATCCATTATGACTCGATCGGAATGTTTATTGTTATATATTAACCATTGTACTAAAATAATAACTTGATTATAATATACCTGAAAATGACCCAATCTCGACTCAATAAGACCCTAGTTCTCGCACATTCAAAATGAGCCGGCCCAAATTGACCCTACCCGATTAACCCGTTCATCGGGTCTAATTGCGTATACCCAAAATGGAAGTGAAGTCAATATTTGAGCCAATGTTGTTATCATAGAATATTTTTTTCATTGATTTATATAAGAAGAGTATAGAAAACGTAAGTTTGTAGCCGGCGAAATGAGAAATGATGAGTCACACAAAAGAATAATCAAAGTTGCATTGTTAATCACAATCAATAATTTTACGTAGTTGCTCTTTCATGGACAAACATTACTTTCTTATGTACTTTTTGTCATTAGTTTTCCATATCTTACCCTTCCCCCAAAAACCAAATAGACAAACTCTCTCTCAAAAAATTTATCAAAATCATCAAATTACTCAATTATGGACGCTAATTCTCATGTCGGATCACATAATAATTCTAATTTATTAAGTTGTTAACTATACTATAATCCGTATCTTATTAGGAAGATTCAATTAATTTAGACTAATGAAATTAGGGTTTGAATAAATTATTTTCAATAAAAAGTATGTGCGTCGGTGTCTGACGTCATGTGACGGCCGGCTGCAGTGATAGGCAAGAGGGGGCAGTTGAGATGGTGGTTGTGACATACTGAGGTCCGCGGTCGGAGTCTAACGTCATGTTGTATTCGACAACTATCAAAATCATTATACACTTTGATATTTTTATTGCTTTTAATTGTTCCCAATATGAACAAAGTTAGTCTGATTTATTATCAGTTAATTGATGTTTGCATGTTGTGGTGTGTGGTATCATTGAATACGGAGTATTAGACGATCTACCTGCTATTAATTTGCCTAAGATTTACTTTAAATTATTCAAACAGAAACCTATTTGACATGAATTGGAAGAGAGGGAGGTGATGGAATTCAAGAGGAGAATTGAATATAGAGAGAGAAAATTGAAAATGGGAGAATTGAAATAAAAGGGGTAAAATGGTCATTGACGTCCATAAAAGAGTAAAACCCGTCCATGAATGAGCACCACCCTAATTTTATGGTTAGCAAGTCATTCAAAGAAACAAGAAACAAAATGAATAGTTGAAATTGTCAATACTTTGATTTTTCTCTTAACAAATTTGGAGAAAAATAAGTACAATACCATCAAATACAAGCCCTTAGACAAATTGAGCAAGTTTTGTAATTAAATCATTGAAAAAGTTGTCGATTTTGACTTAAATTATCGGTCTTATAATTAAGGTACATTGTATATCAAATGGGATCGTCTTATACATATATAGCTAAACTATAACGGGAATATTATATGTTTATTTTCATTATCGTTACAATACAAACCAATCGGTGTAATATTGTAATGAAACAAACGAAAACAATAAAAGAAGCTACAAAGGTTTTATTTAGGGAGAAGGGAAGACTAGAGGAACATTTTATGTATAAATAATTTAAATATTACAAGGGCGAATATGATTTTTACTGGGTTTAATCCAGTCATGAAAATCACTTCGCGACTTTACCAAGTTAAAGCTTTGTATATACGCAACTCAAGTAGCATTTTAATAAAAAAAAGTCAAATGAAACTAATCGAGTGAAATAGAAGAATACTTATATAGTAATATCCCACACTCATGATGAGGATTAATCCTAGATGATGTAAACTTCCCCACAAATTCTTCCTGAATACCATCTTAACTTAAGACGTACTTACAACCAATTTAAATAAAGATAAAATGCAACAAGGGTTATAATTTATAAGAGGTCTTAACGTAAGACGGTCTTGACTTATTGAATCTTCTTCCCTCCCTCCATTTCCATTTTGATCTTCTCTACTCTTTCCAAAACACCCTTCACTGCAACCTCAAATGCATCTTCCAAATTTTCGACATTCGAATTAGGATTCGCGTAAACGATCCTCGGGATTAGCTTAATAACCTCTTCTCTCATTGCCCTAATCTTCTCCTTTGGAATCATTAACAACCTCTTCTCAATGCTTACATTCCCCTGTATCAACTCATCCATCGGTATAAACACGGAATAACTCGAATAATCCTTAGGCAAATGCCATAAATATTGTCCATAAGCCGAACCAGGATGAAACAAAACCGGTATACACCCGGCTATAATCGTGTCGAATATTGATTTTCTAGTTAATGAATCCCCTGGAGGCTGTAAGCAAAAATCAGAACTTTGAAACAAACCCATTACAGTCTCGGGTTTAACATCCGGATTTGTATGTACATGCTTGCAATAATTCTTGTCTCGCGCAGTGCTAGCTAAGCACTGCGCGATAAGAATATTCCTTATTGATTCCTTATCGTTAGGCCTTGGAGCGCCTGCGAACGAGAATAAGTAAATCCTTTCCTTGTGTCTCATCTTCTCTTGCCAATTATAGACTTCAAACCCGCTTGACGGGTGGAAATAAGTCGGGTATGGTATAGCAAGCTCGGATCTGACCATGTATCTCGTCTCAAGTAACAAAGTAGTCATATTCTTGATCTCGGGTAAATGGAGTAATCTGTTTCCCCACGCGTTAACTTCAGACATGGTATCAGAACCTCGGCTAAAATCCCATGTCATTCTTCCAGCGACTAAGAAATGATCTCGTCCACCAAATCTTTTCCACTCGGGTTTTTGACTAATATATTTAACCAATTTAGTCGACGTTTCATCTCTTAGGGTAACATTTTCGATCCATAGGTACCTCCCTACGTCTAGGCCGGGGTAGTAAGGCACGTATACAGCCGATGACTTGGAATAATCATTTGTTAAGCATTTATATTGCTTTAATCGACCGTGAAATATGACTTCTAATGACCATTGATCGGTGTTAAACCAATTAGACCCAGAAAAGACGGTCTCATCAGGAAAATTAAGTCGAGGACCTAAACCAAAGTTTTCGAGGAGCTTACATGCATTAGTCCACGGGTTGAGTTTTTCACAATTGTTGAGCAATTCGCTATTGAATTCGCCTGGAACATCAAGGACGTATATATACTTTCCTGCACACTCGTCTGGTTTTCCTGCAAACCTGGTTTCTGCATCATCTTTTGACGGTTTTTCTGCTGGTTTTCCTGCAAACCTGGTTTTTGCATCATCTTCTGATGATTTTTCGCCTGGTTTTTCTGCTGCATCATCTTTTGACGGTTTTTTGACTGGTTTTTCTGCAAACCTGGTTTCTGCATCATCTGTTGACGGGTTTTCAACTGGTTTTTCTGCAAACCTGGTTTCTGCATCATCTGTTGACGGTTTTTCTACTGAATTTTCGACAAATGGGTTGACTGATATATCTACAGACGGTGTAATAACTCGTTCATTTCTTACAACATCGAGAGTTAAAATTTTATTATTCGGAAAAAACATGGAAGAATTTTGATATGCCAAAAATAGGCTGAGAATTGAACATGTTATGATGATAAAACATGACAGTGTAGAGCAATAATTGATAAGACCTTGTCTTTCATTGCTTCCGACAATTTGATAAAATTTATTAGACGGTTTTGAGTTCGGACTAGTTTGAGAAAATCTCGAAGAAACCATCATGAAAAATGATGATTTGACAACGAAATCCAATCTCGAGAGTTGATGATAATCGAGGGAAAGACGATTTTATAGACGTTTATCGACTGAAAAAATGATGATTTGACAATGTCTATATATATACATGTAAATATTTGATACTAGAGATTCTTAAATAGATGTGCTCGGACTATAATAATCGAGAAGAAACTTCAAAATAAATACGGAGTATTATACATTAAAAATAATCATAAGAAGTCACAGCTAGGGTCGAAATGTCGTTTTCATTGAAGAAGAAATAATTTTTTTAAGCATTATTTTGAAGACGAGAGTTACGTTTCATTAATTTTTATATAAATGAGAGAATATTATTCGCAACTACTTATTCAAACACAGAAAAATCAATATATGTGTATGAAGAGACAGAATAAATCAATCAATTATGTATAAACAAGGAAGTAATCGCAAGCAATAATTTATGGGTTGCCAAGTCCATGAAGGAATGGTAAGACGAGACAACGACCACGACTACGACAACAACATTATATTAATAACATGAGGACGGACTCGTATTCATGGACAAAGAAGGAGGTCAGATACTCAGATGTATGTACAGAGCCATTCTTTTAAGAAACAAACATTATTTCTTATGTATTTTTTTGAGTACTACTTCGTACAGACAGTTGAGTGAGTCATTTTGCTTTATCCCGCTATTTCTATTGAACAACACAGAGTTGTTGAACTGTTAGTTAAAAAAAACAGGATCTTTTTATGCATCATCTGAACTGTAAGTTAAATATACCGCGCTACATAAACCCCCTAAACCAGACTTGATCCGAGTTTTCTGAACAAATAATTTGAAAAAATAATAATAATCTCGATCTGAAATGTTCTGAAGCAGAAGCAGAAGTAGTGCAGAACGACTTGAATTAACCCGTAGATGAACTGAACTGACCCGAACCTTTCTGAATACAGAAAAAGTGCCTTCAAATTGAAAAAAATGAAAAAATTTCACCTTTCTTTGATGCTGTTGCTTTTTTTACAGTGTTGCAGTAAAAATATAAACTATACTGCAAGTTGAAATTACATACAGTATTCCATCTCGATACCATGTCATCATACAACCTAACCAATAACATAACACCATTCCTCGTTGGTTAGGGTGAACGATACTATATTTAAGCGTGTACCTAAGAATTTTTCGTTACTGGATACCAAATGAGTCGCCAAAGTACTTATCCCACTCATTATTTTCCAAATTCCCGAAAAAATTATACTTCCAAGCGAGATCATCAGGAACGCTCTCAGACGATCCAATCTTTCCTCCCTGGAGTCCCTGCATTTCCATTTTAAGCCTCTCGACTCGACTCAAAACTCCTTTCACTGTTACATCAAATGCATCTTCCAAGTTGTCGACTTTATCATTAGGATTCGCGTAAATAATACTTGGGATTAACTTAATCACCTCTTCTCTCATAGCCAAGACTTTCTTCCTCGGAATCTGTAACAGCCTCTTCTCAATGCTTACATTTCCCTGTTTCAATTCATCCATAGGAATAAACACAGAATACCGCGAATAATCCTTAGGCAAATGCCATATATATTGAACATAAGCCGAAGCAGGATGTAAGAAAATCGGTATACACCCAGCTAAGATCGTGTCAAATATCGATTTTCTAGTGTATGAATCCCCGGGAGGCTGTAAACAAAAATCCGAACTTTGAAACAATCTCATTACAGTCTCGGGTTTACTACAGTCTGTTACTTCTGGTTTACAATGTACAAACTTGCAGCGGTTTCCTTTCGCTGCAAGGCATTCCTTAATAATAACATTCCTTATCGATTCTTTAAGGTTAGGCCTTGGAGCCCCGGCAAATGAGAATAAGAAAGTTCGCTTTTTCTTTCTCATTTTACCCTGCAAGTTACGGACTTCATTTCCGCTTGCAGGGTGGAAAAAAGTCGGGTAAGGTATGGAAATCTCGGACTTGCTCGAAGGGCTTGACTCGAGCAGTAAGCTTGTCATGTTCTTAATCTCGGGTAGTTGCAATAGCTTGTTTCCCCAACCATTATAATGAGAAGTATTTTCTGATAACCTTCGAAAATCCCAAGTTATTCTACCAACTATTAGAAAATGGTCTCGACCTCCAAATCTTTTCCACTCGGGTTTTTCTCTAATATACTTGGCAAAATTAACGGAAGTCTCGTCTCTCAGGGTAGCATTTAAATTCCATAAATACCTCCCAACATCTAAACCAGCATAATACGGCACAAATATAGCAGACGCTTTGGATAAATCGTTTGTTAAGCATTTATATTGCTTCATTCTATTATGAAATATTACTTCTAATGAAAACTGGTCTGTCGAAAACCAATCAGACCCAGAAAAGACGGTCTCATCAGCAAAACTTAGCCTAGGGCCAAGACCTGAGTTAATAAGAAGCTTACACATGTCTGTCCATGGGCTAAGAACCCCACATTGTGCGAGTAAATCGCTATTGAACTGGCTAGGAAGATCCAGGACATGAATGTATTTTCCTGCACATTCATCTGGTTTTTCTGCAGGTTTTTTAGCCAAACTTTCTACATTCGAGGTTGTCGTTGTCACGTTGACGACTAGATTGTTTCGACTCATTTGAACATTATTCGAAACATCTAAAGTAAGAATTGTATCATTGGGAAAAAACATTGAAGGATTGAGATAGACTAATAATAGTCCAAGAACAGAGAAAAGTATGATGACATACCAGAATATACTGCAATATTTTCCTGCAGGAAATGATATTTCATTGCATCCTAGATATTTATTTGCATAAGAAACCTTCTTGGTAGACATTTTTGGGTCTTGTAACTTTGGATTAGAAGTATTAGAACTATGTTTTGGTGCAAATCTTGAAGAATTCATCATTACATTCATAAGAAATAATGAACTGAGCAAGAAATGGCAAGGAAATGCACATTCATAGACCTTTTTTTGCTGAGAAAACTACGAATAAATTATACAGTAGGTCTTCTGAGAGACGGTTTTTAACCAAGTTTTGAAAAAGGGGTTGTGTTGCTAGTAGCATAGAACAATGAGGGTCTAAAGTTTAAACAACATGACCTCAACTAACATATAAGCATGTTTTTTTTTTTTTATTTACTTTGGTACAGGTCATATTAGGGATAACATCATAAAAATGTTTGCAAGTGGTGTTTAAAATATCTTTTCAACATGTCAACTTTCAAGTTTCATCATTTAAACAAATTTATTCAATAGTTATTTTGACATAGAGATTAAAGAGAGTCACAAGGACAGTTTTGAAAAAGACGAATTTTCGACATTGGCTTAAATGTCGTATATCAATATCTTTACTAGAGAACTACTCCATAACGAGATGAAGCGTATTTATTTATAGTTTTCTTTTAAAAATAAAGAGCACTACAAGGGTTTTTTTATAAGGAAGACGGGATTTCATGAATGGTTCTGATGGATAGGAAGGAGTAGTAAACAAAGAAATTAATAGTTTACATTTTCCTTTTTTTGGGTGTTTTAGTCAATAATTTACATTTTTTTTTGCTACTAAATAAATCAACCCGTGTAGGTGAGGATCATTACATTTCTTTCCTTAATAATCGTGTATAAAGCAACAGTAAACTATCTAGTGGGACGGAGAGAGTAATTAAGTAAATCATCTACTTTACTCCTCCATTTCATTTATCTTTTGACCTAAGCAAATGGTTAAAGTGTAATTAAAGTGGGAATAAACCATTAAAATAAGAGATTAATAGTATATGATTAAGGGTAATATAAGACAAGTAGGGCCATGTATCATGCTAAGATGTTGGAAGAACAAAAAAAGCTTAATCATTAAACTCTACATGTGAAAATGTGATGAACATGGGTAGTCTAGGATTTTGGGGCTAAAGCCAAACTTGCTAGTGGTTGACTACTAGTCAACATGGACGGGTAGTTGGGATCCAATTCCAAAGGCTTGTTTTGGCCTCTTATGGGCTTGAGAAGCTTTCAATTAGAGATGAAAGTGGGCACGCGGATCATTAAGCTGACATACTTCAGCAGAGTTTATGGCCCATTTTAACATGACACAGAATTGGCACGACCAAACACGGTTCGGCACGCTATGGGCTGGAATTTGAGAAAAAAAAAATGTGTCTAACCCATGCATGGCACGACCAACTTGAATACGGCACGCTTGAGCACGCCGAAAATACAAAGAAATAATAAGGCTAAAGGGAAGAAATTGTTTGGGCACGCCATGGGCGTGGGCCGTGCCATTTTCTCCTCCAAGTACGGTGGGCCGGCACGAGGCATGGCTCGACAGCCGGCAGGACCCACTTCCATCTCTATTTTCATCTTTTGACCCGTCACAAAAGGACCTAATTCAAAACCACCAGTACTGTAATGATCATTTTCCGAGTAAAAGAAATTCAGTCCTGATAACTAACTTGAAATCGTGTTTGAATTTAGGTAGACTACGATTTTAACAAAAAAGTGAAATAATCACGAGCTGACTCATAACCAGATGACCCAAATTAACAACACTGTCAAAGCAAAGCAAAGCAAAGCTTAACCTAAAATGACCTAATCCGACCCGAGTGCATAGCAAATTAAAGAGAAATTTACAAATAAACTGTCAGCCAAGACATGAAGAATGAGATACAGAGAAGAAAGGTAAAGAGAGGCTAATTTTTTCTAAAAAATTACTGATTCTAAGATTAAACTAGTTTAAAAACAGAAGTTTGCATTTTAAGAATGAGATGAATGATGTACACAGGCAACACAGTACAGCCTGCAACTAAAGCAATACACATTGGCATCTCAGAATGTATGAAAAAGGCGGTAGCTCACGTACAAAGCTGGGAGCAAAGCTGTTGAACCCTGTAAGAGTCGTCATTGATCACCGGGTAGAGCTGACTTCTTCCATTGTTGATGCATGTTAAGTTTAACTTGTTTCCTATCTCAGATGACTGCAATAATTATAACGCGCTCTATTCAGCAATTTAAATCACAACTCAATTTAAAAGACGATGGACGAGGACATTACCTCACAGAAAACTTGCTTAGGCTTGCAGCTCCATTTAGAAGTAGGGAAACAGGTCAAGTAATGGCACCATGAACAATACTCATTTCCGCTAGCTCCTCTTAAAACCAGCACCAGTCCAGCCGTTATTCTGTACAGAAGATACAAACAGACGGTTTCAGAACAGTATTGTTTCTGAGACCGCTTCAGTAACGACAGTCTATGAGTGTTCAATTTACCCAGCAGTCAAGAGAAGAGCAGCAACAACCCAGAGTAAATACTGATAAGGCTTGTGCTTAGGTTTTACGGAATGAGAACCATTGCCAGGAAGAAAGTCTTTTCGGTTAACCCATCCAAATTGAGGGCGTATCAGAAGCACAAACCCAAGAAGAAACCCGGTAATGAACCCGCCTATATGAGCAAAGTTGTCCACATGAGGAAGAATTCCCACCGCGAGATTTATAATGATTATCAGTACCAGTGTCAGCAATGCTGCAATCTGAACAACGAAAATTGAAATTGTCAGAACGCCAGAACTGGAGGCTGCCAGGATTTGAACCCGTGACCTCTTGGTCACGGCGGCTCTGATACCATGATAGATGAACCATCCCAACCAAAACCTTAAGGTGATGGTTGAGGCTCAACTATTATATTTATTCCTATTAATAAATAACTACCTTGTTGGCGTAAATTGTCCAGTTAGTAAGCAGTTCAGAGAGCATGGCCCCTAGTAGTCCAAATAATGCACCAGAAGCGCCGACAGATATTGTTGATTGAAGAAATAGAGCTGACAGTATGCTTGCGCCGAAACCAGAGATTATATATAACAAGCCAATCTTCACTGAAAATCGACAGCATTATAACTCATAAGACATGATGTGAACTCGAGAAGTAAAGTGAGAAAAACTTAAAAAAGCGTACCAAAGCCAAATTCTTGTTCTAACCGAAGGCCTATAAATACAAGGCTTATCATATTCGCAAGCACATGTACTACCCCGGCATGAAGCCACATGCTAGAGAACAACCGCCATACTTGATGTTCGTGTACCACCATATTGATTTCCAGAGCCCCCATTTTTTCTAATCTGAACAGACAAGTTCAGCATTGTCGATTAATTTGAAAAATCTCGTGTAAGCGATCAAATAGTATGCGACAAATCATAAAGTAATCGCCTTTTACCTACATTGCAATCCTATAAAGCACAATCATAGATTGATATGCCATTTCCACCAATTTACATAAAAATTACTTAAAAAAACTGCGAAATCAAGCAGTTCAGATGCATGTTCCTTTTTTCCGTGTTTCAGAGTTAGCCCACTTAAAACATTACTTACATAGAAGGACAATAATAGAATGACATACCATTTCACCAATTTACATAAAAATTCAAAAAATAAAAAACGCGAAATCAAGCAATTCGCATATTAAGCCATACTAAAATTGAACAAACCAAACTCAATTCCACCCAACACAATAAAAGTAAACTAATACACAATATGTAATTACAACTATCAGAATCATGTAAGGCCGTTTTACACTAATACGTAGTATTGCAAAGAATATAATAAAAGTAAACTAATACACAATACCCAATTCCAACTATCAGACTCATGTAACGCAATTTTACACTAAAATTACGTAAAAACACGTCCTTTCACCTAACAATTATTACGTAAAAAGTTATCTTAGACAAAAATTTGCGCGATTTTATACCAAAAACAAAGAAGGGATACTTACGTGGCGGATGACGGCCCAAAGAGAGGATTTTCCTTAAGAGGTTGAAAAGAAAACCTTCCTAAAAACTCAGGAAAACAAGAAAACGAATACTTTGGACAATCATTAACGTACATTGTTATAACAAATAGAACAACATTAGCCACAACAATCATGGGTACTATCCATGGAACCCACTTCTTAAACGGCCTCGTTTCCATGCCCCTTGTCGTCCTCGACGTCGAAATGCCGCTCATCTGCGTCCTCTCCGTCTCATGCACAAATACTATCGATCAAAGTACGTAACCCATCAAAAAACATGGGATTTATGACAATGTGAGTGAGATTTATCGAGTTTTATCGAAATTTGGTTATTTTTGGACGTGAATTTGGTGAAATATTGATGATTGTATTGTAATTCCGGGATCTTAGGGTGATTTATAATTACAGTAGCTTAAAAGGGTCGTTTTGTTTTTGGGTACTTTTGTTACGATGATTTGAATAGTTTTTGGGTTGGTTGGTGGGTTGTTTTATTAGAAAACCAAAGTATCGTAATAAGAATTGTATTAATGTTATTCTGTGCTTACAAAAGAATGGGTTTAGCTATTTATACAGCAACTAATATAGCTTATTTACGGAAACAATTGTCTAACAGCTATATTTACACAAGGAAGGAAACAAGATCAATTGAGTATATTGCAACGGTCCTTTGGAGCGGCTATTACCCCCCCTCAAGTTGGTGCGTGGAGGTTCGAAACGCCCAACTTGGATAGCAGTTGAGAGAATTGTGGGGAAGCCAAGGCTTTTGTGAATATATCGGCTAGCTGGTTCTTGGTGTCGATATGGAGTGGCAAGATTGTCCCTTTGAGGTATTCGTCACGTACAAAATGGCAATCGATTTCAATGTGCTTGGTACGTTCATGGAACACCGGGTTGCGAGTTATATGAAGAGCAGATTCGTTGTCACACCACAGTTTGATCGGATAAGCGTGAGGGAGCCCGAGAAAGACAAGGAGTCCTTTAAGCCATTTGAGTTCACATGTGGTGTGTGCCATGGCACGGTATTCCGATTCGGTCGAGGAAAGGGAGACGGTATGTTGTTTCTTTGTCTTCCATGATAGGGGAGATACACCGAGAAAGACTAAGTAAGATGAGACGGAGCGGCGCGTTGTCGGGCAAGCGTTATAATTCGCGTCACAGTATGCTGTAAGTGACAAGTTGCTGTCAGATCGAAGGAGAAGTCCCTGTCCTGGCGCGTTTTTAATGTAGCGGACAACCCGTAAGGCGGCTTCCCAATGTTCCGTAGTAGGAGTGTGCATAAATTGAGCCAAGATATGGACGGAGTATACAAGGTCTGGCCGTGTGATCGTGAGGTAGACCAAGCGGCCAACAAGACGTCGATAGGCCTGAGGATCCTTAAGTGGCGGTGCGGTGGACAATGTTAATTGATGATTCGGGTCCATAGGGACGGACTTGGGCTTTGATCCGAGAAGCCCAGTTTCTTTGAGGATATCGAGAGCATATTTGCGTTGTGAGACGAATATCCCGGTTTTGCTCCGTGCTATTTCAAGACCGAGGAAGTATTTGAGCGAGCCAAGGTCTTTCATGTGAAAGCAATTGCTGAGATAATCTTTGAACCGTTTGATCGTAGCGGAGTCCTTGCCGCATATAACAAGGTCGTCCACGTATACTAGCACGTGAATTTCTTTTCCGGGTGTTGGAATTGAGAATAAGGAATGATCATAAGGACATTGAGTAAAACCGAACTTTGTGAGAGCGGAAGCAAGTTTGTCGTACCAACATCGAGGGGCCTGTTTAAGTCCATACAAGGACTTACGGAGGCGACATACACGGCCGTCCGAGCTAGAAAGAAACCCGGGTGGCGGTTTCATGAATACTTCCTCTTGGAGATCACCGTGGAGAAACGCATTGTGGACGTCCATTTGATGGGTCTCCCATTGCTTGGCCGCAGCAATGGCTAATATGGTGCGGACCGTTACCATTTTTATTGTAGGAGCGAAAGTTTCCGTGTAATCAATTCCTTCAACTTGTCTATTGCCCATGACTACAAGACGGGCTTTGTATCTCTCAATTGTACCATCGGCATTGTATTTTATTTTGTATACCCATTTTGAGCCGATTGCTTTCTTATTCGGAGGCAAGGCTTCGAGAGTCCACGTTTTGTTCTTTTCGAGCGCATCAACTTCGGATTTTATGGCTGCTTTCCACTTCGGGTCCTGCATTGCTTCATTGAAAGTTTTGGGCTCGTGATTGGTAGTCACGGCCGTCAAATAAACATTGTGGTTAGTAGAAAAAACGTTATTGCTAACGTAATTTGTAATCGGAAAACGAGTACCTGAAGATTTTGATTTTGCGTGGTGAGCTTTTGGCGAGGGACGAGTCGTTTGTAGAACAAAATCTTTGAGATTTGAGTTCGGGATCTTTTGTCGATGTCCTCGGCCAAGCTCAGTGGGTTCGGGTGGAGCAGAGGTGTTGGGTTCGGGTACAGTATGCTCGGTGACTTCGGGTTCGATGTTCGTGTCAGGCGAGGTTGTGTGAGAAGAGGATGCAGGGCTCGGGTCGGTGGTTGTCACGGGTTGGGATTGAGTGTCCCGTGTTTCGTTGGTCGGGGATATTAGAGTTTTGTTTGTAACGAGAATTTGATGTAAGTCTGTTTGTGGTTCGTTGTTTGAGTCGGAAAGTAGAGAATGAACATCAGTGTCGTGTATATTGAGTGTTTGGTATGGGAAGGTTTCCTCAATAAAAACAACATCGCGAGACTCGAAATACGAACCCGTGTCAAGGTCATAGAGACGCCATCCCTTTTTACCGTATGGGTACCCAATAAAAATACATTTTCGACTTTTAGGAGCAAATTTGTCATTGGATCGATTTATCGTTTTCGCGTATGCGAGGCAGCCAAAGATACGGATGTGCTCCATCGGGGGAGGCTTATTAAATAAAAGCTCATAAGGACTTTTGCCATTTAATAATTTAGAGGGAGTGCGATTTATCAGATAGACAGCTGATAAAACGCATTCGCCCCAAAATAAAATGGGTAAAGAAGCTTGAAAAAGAAGAGCTCGTGCTACATTTAAAATGTGACGGTGTTTTCTTTCAACCCGTCCATTTTGTTGAGGAGTGTCAACATTGGAGGTTTGAAAGATAATACCATTTTCATTGAAAAAAGGATTTAAACAAGTAAATTCCGTGCCATTGTCGGAACGTAAACTTTTAATTTTCTTGCCAAATTGGCGTTCGACCATGGCGAAAAAATTTAAAAGCTTTTGTCGGGCTTCACTTTTATGGCGAAGAAGATAAACCCAAGTGGATCGAGAATAATCGTCAACAATGGTTAAAAAATAACGGGATCCACAAGAGCCATTTTCGGAGTATTGACCCCAAAGATCGCAATGAATAAGATCAAAAATAGCAGTAGCATTACTTGTGCTTACGGGAAACGGAGAACGAGTTTGCTTAGCCCGGAGACAAATGTCACAGGACTTACTATGAAAAACAGAATTGTTATGAGTATTTTTATTATGCAGAAAAGAAATAAAACGATTAATGTCGGTAGAAGGATGCCCCAACCTTCGGTGCCAAAGCTCATTATTATCGATCGAACCCACCGTGAAAGCTTTAGCCTCGAATTGCCGAACATCTTTTAAAAAATATAGTCCCTCGCGTTGCTCACCCGCACCAATCACTATCTTCGAGGAATGGTCCTGAATTAAGCACAAATTATGGGAAAATTGTATAGTTAATGAATTGTCGAGAAGTAAGCTTGAAACGGAAATAAGATGGCATTGTAAGTCCGGTCCATATAATGCATCACGTAATATGAGGCGAGGAGACAACAGTATATCACCACACTTTGTCACAGTGGTACGAGCTCCATTCGGGAGACCAACAGATAACGGAGCGATAGTACGAATATTAGAAAAATTAGACAAACAACCCGACAGGTGGTGCGAAGCACCCGTGTCGATAATCCAAAGAGAATCAGAAAACGTACCATTGAGACGGTCCGAGCTACTGTTTTTGTGAGTTTGCCATAGAAGGGCGAGTTCAGCGCGGTCAGTAGCGGAGAGGCTATTCAAATCAACACCGTCAAGACTATTGGAGGTCGATGGTTGCGCATGGACCTTACTCATATTTGCGGCGGCGGCACGACGGGCGGAGGACCGGTGTTGTCGTTTCTGCCTCCCACGCTCGTCTTTCTCTTCACGAACGACAATCATCTGGGTCGGGTCATTAGGATCCGGCCCCATAAATATCCTATCCCGTGGCCTAGTCCCCCACCAATCCGGAAACTCCCCTGTAACCCGAAAACATTTCGTCCAATGGTGGCCGGGTCGTTTACACGCGAGACATTTTGAGGGAGAGGGAGTATACGGTTGAGGTTTCTGATGGCTACTGGATGATTTCGAGTTATATTGTGCGCGGGCGGCGAAAATCATGGGATCGGATTTTGTTTCAGTGGCAATCGGGGTCAAAGTCTGACGCATCCCTTCCTCTTGAAGAAGGCGACTATATATTTGATTTAAATTGGGCAGGGGTTCGGTCGCAAGAATGTGAGAACGAAGAGTAGCAAATCGAGAATCAAGGCCCATAAGAAAAGAACGTACCCGTTTCTTGTCTCGATGACGACCCATAAGAGTAATCGTTACAAGAGCGGGGAGAGCATGAACAGAGAGGGAACCCGTCATTTGCAATAAGATCGTCCCAAAGTTTCTTGATACGGCCGTAGTAATGCATCACTGATTCCGTCGGGCCCTGTTTACAAGCATTAATATCATTTTCTAATTGAAAGATATAAGCATCGTTTACCACTGTAAAGCGTTGTTTGATGTCGGTCCAAAGGAGTGTCGCGTCGTCTTGCAGAGTAATGGAAGTGCGGAGATCTGAATCGATCGTATTGAATATCCACGCCGAGACGAGAGCATTCGCTGAACGCCACGCCTTGAAGTCGGGGTCGGTGTCATCGGGTTTGGAAATCGTGCCATCTATGTAGTCGAGTTTCCCTTTTGCAAGAAGAGCAAGACGGAAACAACGGGACCAATCATCGTAGTTTTTACCATTGAATTCGACATGGGTAATTTTTATGCCCGGATTTTCGACCGGAACTATCGAGTATGAGGAATGGGATTTGGTTTCGACAATTGTGGTGTCTGTGTTCGTCATGGAGGATGATGAACACGGCTGAATTTGGAGGCGATTTTTGTGGATCGAAAAAAAAAAAATTAGGTTAATTAACCTGTGAACCTGATACCATATTAGAAAACCAAAGTATCGTAATAAGAATTGTATTAATGTTATTCTGTGCTTACAAAAGAATGGGTTTAGCTATTTATACAGCAACTAATATAGCTTATTTACGGAAACAATTGTCTAACAGCTATATTTACACAAGGAAGGAAACAAGATCAATTGAGTATATTGCAACGGTCCTTTGGAGCGGCTATTATGTTTTCTTGCCTTGTTGGGTAACGGTTCACCAAAATCACCAATGTCATACAAGTGGATTCGAATCTACTATTGATCATTAATACTAGTAAAATCGTGACGGTTAGTTTCTCTTAAAACGGCAATATATGGAGTTGTTTGGTTATCCACTAAAAAATACGGGAAGTACAATTCATGTGAATTGCAAAATGGGGGACTTGTTTGGTTACCTCAATTCACATGAATTGGAACTTCCCATGAATTCTAATTCCTCCATAATGGAGGAAGTTGCTTACCTAGGTCCCCCTAGGTAAGTTGGAATGCCTACATGAATTTCAATTCCTATATGCAACCAAACAACATTTTCTAATTCACATGAATTCTAAAATCATGTGATTTATCACTTCCTAGGCAATGAAAATTCCTACATGCAACCAAACGACTCCTATGTTCTAAATCTAAAACGCGTTAAAATACTACATTAACCTTAGGCACACATAAATGGATGGCACAAGAGTTCGTTATTTCCGGGACATTCTGCCTTTTGTTTTATCCATTTATTTGACCCCTTTATAAACTAGAATTTGTAAAATCGTGATGTTCTATCGTCGAGTAAAAGATCAATTTTATTAATTTACAGATATGTAAAAGACGCTACAGAAAGGTGTTAATATAAATCGGGTCATTTCTGAATTATTCATAATTTAATAAAATTGAGTTAAATTAAATTGAATTAATCAAGAGATGGTGGTAAACAGGTCTCTCATGTAAGGTCTTACTACTCTTACACATATCACAATCAGACGTGGTAAACAGGTCGGGTCAATATGAGTCGGGTCATTTCAGGTTAGGAATGATTTTCTAATCTGTTACACTATTTACTCGTATTATCAAGTTAGTTAGAAATAACTGAATAATGGTTAGTTTGCGAGATACCCATTCGAGGCAGATCGAATACGGCCGGGCCAATTCGAGTTGCGGGTCAAATTCCTAATCAAGAAGAAACGCACAACAATCCGATACATCCTTTGATTATTTGTCTTCACTCCAATTCAATTTCCAGTTTCCACCATTTTTACAGGTTTGTTCTTCTTCAAACTTCGTCTTCATCGCCTTCTTAGATCTCACATCTCCGTTACTTTTCCTTCAGGTTTCTTCATTTTCTTGTTTTTGTATGTTAATTTATTGTTTGATTTTGCTCAGCTTGCTATTTTTCAATTTATAATCTTAATTTTGATATATTTCTCAGTTGTTATCGAAATTATTCTGATTTTTTTTATTGAATTGTGTGATTTTGATTTTGATGATACGATCGATTGATTATTTGTGCTGTATCATCATGTGAATCGGATTAATTAAACTGTGTTTACTGTATAACCCTAAATTAGCTGATGAATTTAATTCCTGTAGTAAGACAATTGAATTTTGATTCTAGTAAGCTGTCGAGTTGAATGTTGTGTTATGTTATGTAATTGTGTGAGGTAAATGTGGAGAATTTTGCTCGAAATTCGATTGATTTTCTGCTGATGATTAGGTGTTTGATTAGGATGAGACTTTGATTTGTATACGATTTCGCGAAAGATATTGCTGAAGAATTGATATTTTTAGATTAGTGCACAGTTGTGGAGTTGGATGTTAAGTTGTGTAATGTGTGATGTAAATGTGGTGGAATTGCGCGAAAGTCTATCGATTTTCTCCTGATGTTGAGGTATTTGATGAGTATGAGGGCTTCGTTTATGTATTGGAGGATCTTGTGATGTTAATTTTCGCAGTGGGGTTTTTAATTTAGTGTGCACCTGTAGAGTTGGATGTTAAGTTATATAATGTGTGAGGTAAATGTAGAGAATAATTGCGCAAAAAACAATTGCTTTTCTACCGATGGTTAGGTATTTGATGAGGATGGGGTCTTTGATTTGTATAGGGTTTTGCAAAAGATATTCGGGAAAAGTTGAGATTTTTAAATTAGTTCAGAGTTGTGGAGTTGGATGTTAAGTTATGTAATGTGTGAGGTAAATGTGGAGAATACTTGCACGGAATTCGATATATTTTCTGTTGATGGTTAGGTATTTGTTCTGAATTGGACTTTGATTATGTATAGGAGGAATGTGATGATTATTTTCGCGAAAGATATTGGTGAAGAATTGAGATATATGAATTAGTGTACATGTGGAGTTGGCTGTTAAGTTATTCAATGTGTGAGGTAAAAAAGTGGAGAATTTTGCGTGAAACTCGATATATTTTCTGCTAAAGGCGAGGTAGGACTTTGATTATGCATTGGAGGACGTTCTGATGATTAGGTTCGCGAACGATATTAGTCAAGAATTGAGATTTTTTAATTAGTGCACAGCTGTGGAGTTGGATGTTAAGTTATGTATTGTGTGAGGTAAAATGTGGAGAAATTGCACGAAACCCGATTGATTTTCTGCTGATGGTGAGGTAGTTGATGAGGATGGGACTTTGATTATGTGTAGGAGGATCTTGTGATGATTAGTTTCACGATAATTATTGGGGACAAATTGAGATTTTTTAATTAGTGCACAGCTGAGAGTCGGATATACACAACATTGCCCTTCGAGAGTCGGGCACCAAATATATATTGCAGCAACTGGCGAGAATTACACTGAATAAGGTTAGGGTACAATGGAAAGAAGCGTGAACAGTTTAGTTTGCCTGGGAATTGAATTTGGACTACTGTGAGATATTTGAGCAATGGTGAATTCTTGTGCTACAGAATCGCGTCCGTGTGAGGGAGAATACGTACTTATTTTTTGCCTGAGATGCTTCCTAAGGTTGCGTACAACCAGACATCGTAGTACAAGACCCCATACCTTGTCATAGGCAGGAAGCCTTTCTAGTTCTAGGGTTGTCTTCGTTTTGCTTTGTGCAAGTTAGAGTGTTGATTTTGATGTTGACTAAGCACGTAAGCCTGTGGATTTATTTTGGCTTTAACTTGGCCTGTTGTGGACTTGTGGCTATATCGTAGCTCTATTTACAACAATACGGAGTAATACGTTTTGCAGTGTGGTTTGATGAAAGATGTTCTTACTTTTATAGCTCTACTGGCAGCTACACTGCGTTTCTTAACTTTCATTTAAAGTTCACTGCTTTGTTTTATTTTGAAGACTAGAAATTTTATTGTTTGAGGTTCCATGTCTTATTGATTGGGAGTAAGACTCTTGAGAAACCATTTGTGAGACATAACATTTGAAAGGTCTCACATAAACGTTCACTGCTTTGTAAAACAATTGCAATTGATTGAATTCTGATTCCAGTAAGCTGTAGTGTTGGATGTTCTGTTATAATGTTATGTTAAGTTAAGTTGTGTTATATTATGTAATTGTGTGAGGTAAATGTGGAGAAAATTGCGAATGTCGATATATGTTCTGCTCATTGTGAGGTATTTGCTGTGGATGTGGCTTTGTTTTATGTACAGTAGGTTCTTGTGATGATGAGTTTCGCAAAAGATATTGGTGAAGAATTGTAATTGGTGCACAGATGTGGAGTTGATTGTTAAGTTATGTAATGTGTGAGGTAAGTGTGGAGAACTTGCGCGAAACTCGAGTGATTTTCTGCTGTTGGTGAGGTATTTGTTGAGGATGAAACTTTGATTATGTATAGGAGTTATCTTGTAATGATCATATTATTGTGAGAGATGTGGGTGAAGAATTAAGATTTTTTTTTTTTTTAAATTTGGGCAAAGCTGGGAGTCCGATATACACAGCATTACCGTTAGAGAGTCAGACACAACATAAACATTATGGTGAGAGTTGTGCTGAATACGGCTAAGTCGCAGTGAAAAGAAGGTCCAACAGTTTAGTTTGCCTGAAAAATGAGTTTGGACTAAGATGTTGGACCAAATGACCAATGGTTAATTGTTGTGCTCTAGTATTGTTTTATTTTTAAGACTAGAAAGTTTAGTGTTTGAGGTTCCATGTCTTATTATTCAGAGTAATACTCGTGAGAGACAATCTGTGAGACTTGACATTTTGAAGGTCGCGCATTAATAATACTTGTATTACCCATATCATGTGAAAAGTCTCACATTGAGAGACCGTCTCACATGATACTTGGTGTTCTTTTCATTACTTCATTGAAGCTTAAAACCTCCGGAAGGACCTGAACTGTCAAGAAGATTGATTATCAGGCATTAGAGCACGTGGGCACGTTCATGATCTTTTTGTTCTGGATCTCTCCTCTAGTCTTGCTTTCGCATGATAGGTGGTTGCATCATGATCTGACTATAACAATATCGTCTCTAACTGTTTATATTAAACCATATATGCTCAGATATGACAGCACTAGTGTTTAGGTGCACGGAGTTTGTTGTGACAGTAGGCGAAAGGGATTATTTCCACTGTTTTGTGTCCATTTTCAAGTTCCTTCTGTTTGTGCTTATCAGTGTTATGGAAGCTGTTTCGGTAAACTTATGCTGATTTTAAGCAGGCATGGTTGGTACCAGAAGAAAGAGGTCTGAATCGAAATCTAAAGCACTTGCTGCAGTGCCTGAGGAGCCTGAGCCTTTGCAAATCATTAATGCTGAAGCAGTTAATGGTCCGTCTGATGATGAGTTAGAGAAAAATGATATTTTGGACAGCGGAGTTGAACCTGTATACGATGGTGGGTATGACAAGGAAGAACAAATGACGGATAAAATAAATGAGGAGGAAGAACTTGAAGAGGAAGTAGAAATGACGGATGAAGTATATGAGGAGGAAGAACTTGAGATCAATGATAAAACATCCAACGGCAATGAGGATGTACATACTGAGGATGAGGAAGAGGTGGAAGATGAAGAACCAGTAAGCGATGGCTCTGACAATGAAGATGTGCTTACTGAAGATGAGGAAAAAGAGGAAGGAGTTGAAGGAGAAAATGAAGATAACGAAGAAGAAGAACAAGAAGAGGACGAAGTAGAAGAACAGGAGGAAAACGAAGAAGAACCGGACGAAGACGAAGTAGAAGAACAGGAAGAATACGAGGAGGAAGAAGAAGAGAACGAAGAAGAGGAAGAGGAGGAAGAAAAACTAGCAAGTTGTGGCTCTGACAATGAAGATGTGCATGCTTTTGAAGAAGTGGGGGCTGACGTAACTGCATGCGTTATGAATACTAATGAAGTCTTGACTTCTCCTGGACATGTAATAGTTGAGAATCTGACTGACAATCTGAATGATGAGAAAGAAGCAAATGAGCCGATGGCTGAGGAGCCAATTAGTATTCCAGCAGAAAATGGCGGAGATAAATCTATTGAAGAGATTGCAAACACTTTTGTTGAAGCGAAGTCTGTTGCTGAACAAGGCAGTCAGCCAAAGACGAAAATTATAAGAAGAAGATTAATTAAGAAGAATACATCACTTGGGAATGAGGGAACTGATGTATCATGCAAGGCAGGAACATCAAATGCTGCTAATCCACTGTCTTTGGAAGATGATGAGACAGTAGGTGTAGCAAGCGAAGAAGGCAAAAACGAGAAGGGAAAAAATGAGAAGAAAGTGGTAAGAAGACCGATAGTTAAGGTCAATAAGAAACTAAATAATGTCAGGAAAGAGAACCAACATGGCCAATCTGGTGCGCAGACAGGCAGTGTTGAGCAAAAGCCTAAACTCGCAAATAATGAGCCTGCGAGTAAAGAAAACAAAAGCTCTGAGCAAGAATTTACAAATGAAGAAGTGGAGAAGTCTGAAGCGAGGTTTACTCGTAAGCAGAAAAATAAAAGGAAAGTGGAAGAAGGCACACAGATAGTACATGCCAAGGACATAGATGAGCCAGAATCATCCGAAAAGGGCAAATTGGGGAAGAGAGTTGAAAGTCAAGGAATGATCTTTATGTGCAGTTCTGATACCAAAAAGGATTGTTTTAGATACAAAGTTTTCGGGCTATCTGCTGCCAAGAAGGATCTTGTGTCAAAGATATATAAAGGCATGAGACTGTTTTTATTTGACGTTAATCTTAGAATGTTGCATGGGATATACAAGGCTGCTGGCCCAGGCAGTTATGATATTGAGCCCAGGGCATTCCATTCGCGGTTTCCTTCTCAGGTTAAGTCTTCACTATCCAATGTCCTCTTATTTTCTTCATCTTATGGCCGTCTTTTTTGTTGGCTATGTTAAGGTTGGGAGGGGAGGCTTCGGTTAAGTGGATCGATTGAACAAAAGTACGAGACTTGATTCTGTTTGACTGTGACCATTGTTTTCATAATTAAGGATTGAACAAGTCTCTAAATCCTTGAATAAAAATGATCCAATGTTTTTTTTAAGTAAAAGTGATCGAATGTTTGATCATTAAGGATTTTAGTCTCTAAAATCCTTGGGAGTAAAAATGATAGATGCATGTACGTGGGTGCGTTCTTACCTGTGATGGGTTAATGTTTATTTTGACTGCTGACTTAGTGACTTGTTTTTAGATTGGCGATCTCGCTTATGGTATTTTTATATCGGTTTCAGTGGAACCAGTTTGCACCTTTTAGCGGTCTAGCCTCAGTCACTGCAGTATATTTGCGGTTAATCCTTGCAGTCTTGGACCATAAAATATGGTCTAAAGCAACGGTGCCCTCTACCTTAGCTAGCAAAAAAATATATAGAGAATAACTTTGAACACTGCCTCTGACAGGTCCGATTTACTGTCCTGAAAGACTGTCTGCCAATACCGGAGGGGAAGTTCAAAAAGGTCATCAAGGATAATTACTTCACAAATACGAAATTCCATTGCCAGCTGTCTAAGCACCAGGTCTGCTCTTACCAGTTTCCTTGTCTCCATGCTAACGATATTTGAGTTTCTCAAGCTCATTTTTGTTGTTTTGGCAACAGGTGAGAAACTTATGCAAGCTTTTCAATGAGACCGCCAAAAAATCAGCATTCAAACAAGGTGGTCCAAGCCAAAAGCCGAGACCTATCGACACTTCATCCACACGAGTGGACAGGAAGAGGAAACGGGTAGAAGATAGCAGAAGAGTGGAAAGGAGGCCTATTTCCTCCCAAGATCCCGGAAGGAGGAGAAGACTTCCGGAACAACCAAGCCGCAGTGGCCGCCCTCATATATTGAGGGGTCAGGAGGAAATGAGGCGTCCTATTGTTGTGAGGTCTCGTGAAGAACCAAGGCTTGCCCCTGTGGTCATCGATGATAGGTATCGTCATCCCGCTGTTATATATGACAGAGACGCCTACTTGCCACCAGTAGAATCATCGGCTCTATATAAGCCTTACCGGGCAGAAGATTCCCCGCGTTCTAGAACCTATTCTTACGAGAGAAGCCCGAGAATTGATCACTACAGAAGAGAGTCCGCTATAGATTATCGAGATCACGAGATTTCACGTCCTCGTGAATCAAGGCATTATGTTCAGCAAGATGTTCATGATCCGTACACAATCTATAGGGAATCCGGTGTGTACCATGAGCCAGTATATGACGGTTACCCTTCTCCTGAGCGACGGTCTTCAAAGTATTACAGGCCTTCTGATGAGTATCGTTCTCCCCTAACCGACCGCCGTAGGTATTGAACTATGTTATTGTTGTAGGAACATTCCATGTCATATGTGAATGTTTTTGGCTGTCAAGACAATTTTTCACAGCTGAGACATGTTAATTTATGTAATAATAAATTGTAAAATTAAGTTTTACATGGGTCATATGATTTTCAGGCTTTTTAGCATTGTGCTTTATTCTCACCTTTTTTTTTAAATCCGTCCGAAAATAATTAACTTCCATAATTGTACTTATTTCTCTCATAATTAACTTTAGTACTCAGTAATTTATAACTCAGAGAAACTCAATGTACCAAGGAAACCATCCGAAAAACACAGCATAAACCAAGAGTTTTGATTGTGAATGGTTAAATAAAGGATGTTTTTCTTCTTAATTAGTCATAAAGATTGATCCGACTCCTGCGAGATTTTTAATTCAAAATTCGTTACGCAATTTAGACACGTTATGAAAAAAAAAAAAAAAAAAAGCGTATATTTTGTTGATAGGATTCCATGGTTGCTTCATTGAGAAACTTGATTTTAAGTAATTTATTGTTATGGTCCGTTGATGCGCGCTTTTTTCTCTTGTGAAGTAGCAATCTTTCAATGCAGTTCTAGATACAACTTTTTTCAACTTGGGTTATATTGAAACAGTCTTTTTGTATTGTTAACATAAAGATAAGGTCGTACATCCGACCTCCTTACCTTGCAATTTGTGGGAACCATTAAAACATTGACGTAATGTTGTATGGTTTATTGATGTTCTTTTCTCTCTTTATATCATCACAACAATAGATTGGACCAAGTGAAAATTTGATGAGCAAGTTACATAGCATTGGATTCTTAACACTTTTATTTGAGTCTCTTAAAAGTGTATTGCGTGAGGTTAAAGCACCCATTTCTTCGACACACAATAGCTAGGCATGCAACTATGCAAGGTTTTTTGGGACAAACATGTTTTTTGTTAGAATAGTCCTTTTGTTATCTTAAGTGAATGAATGCCTTGGACAAGGACATAGCATATGTTCAAGGCCATTCCTTATTTTATTGGCCCAAATTTAAAACATGGTTTTCATATAGAATTAATTTTTTTGAGACTGAGCTGAATCGATTTAAATTGAGCTCCTATAAGAACGGAGTGTATTATTAACATTGGCGGCATTATTAGAAGAGGATATTCGAAACTGGAATCAATTATATAAGTTACTTTTATCTTAATTTTAATCAGTAAATTAAGACATCTTCGATGAGAATGATCAATACATACATGCACGAAACGTAAATTATTTTTTGGTTTGGAGTTTGGACCATCAAGGACAAGAAGATCAATCATATCATAGATCATAGGTACTTCATTTATCACTACCGAAAGTTAGTAAAGCGCTCCTACTCGAAGATGAACTAGATAATAAAGTGCCAAAAATCTAGCCAATTATATATCACGAAATTTTTCTTCAATTCATGGCAAAAAAATATTGGAGATTAGCTAAAAAAGTTTGTTTTTAATTTCATATATAGCACATATATATATGTTAATTTCAAGGTTGAATTTGCAAGAAGTCTTTTTTATCGTGATAGTAACTTGTTTAGATCCGACAAGATGATTACTTTAGTTATCTAGAAGATATTTTTTCATAACAAGCATATTCATATTATCATAGATAATACCATTTTTTTATTACTTTTGGTGTCATTTTAATCAGTGATTTGTAAATCACTTTATATAAAACGTAACCATTTTTTATCACTTTTGGTATCATTTTACTTGAGATTATTAAACTGCTTACAATTTATTTATTGGAAAACCAATTTTTCAGAAGCCTAGTTTTCTTTAAAATCTCCGTTATATATTTTGAAACATTGAAAAACAATATTTATATAAAATAGAAGTTGGTATCAAACTATAAACTAGAAAAAAAAAGGGAGACTTTTATATGTTTAGCATGCATTTGACATTACATATATATTTGTGAAAGGTTACTTTTATCCCTTTTGACCTACAAGATTTGAATATTTTTGGTCAAGATACAAAGTAAAAGGTGAACAAAATGTATGATATAAAATAAAATGTAATAAGATAAGGATTAGATAGATCAGATAAATTTGATGCTTGTAGGAAAGTTGAATTGCTAAGGCGATAAAATTCCAAGAAACAAAATCTCTGGTTAATTGGTTAGATTTATGAGTCAAGAATCAAGCTAAAGAGCCTTTTCATATTATCAACATATATTTTTTTTGTAAGTTTGACAAATGTAATACCAAAATTTTTGTAAGATGATTTTATAAGATTAGTTCAGATTTGTGTATTAAACATGTAATAGATATTTGACCATTATTCCAAGAAATGTCATCATTTTATTTTATTTCATACTTGTAACTCGTAAAATATAACAGCACGTTCCAAGACGGATACGTGTCGTCTTCAATTAGATTTTGTGATCTGTTTATTACTCATAAGTTAAATTAACTAGGAGTATGATACTCCAACAACATACATTTACATTTCACTTGATTCGGAACTCGGAAATTGACCTTTTATCTATCACAAATTCACAATCTCATTCTATTGTACACAAATTTGAAGATTATATATTTATATGTGGCATAATAATTTTACAACTTAAGTTAACAGTTCGTTTTATTGTAAACGGATAATGACCCTTTCACGAAATATAAGTGGGAGGCCAGGAGGGTAAGTAAGGGTATTCATTCACTATTTACTCTCATTTGTTGAGAGAGAGATTATCCATTTATAATTTTAGACGAATAATGTCCATCTAAAATAAGAATATGTGTTTGTTAAGTTAAAATCAACACAATTTACACACATTAAATGAATTTATGTAAAAAAAAAAAAAAAAAAAAAAAAAAAAAATGAATTTATGTAGCAAGCTGCTGGTGGCACATGGGAAGCTGAATGTGTACGTGACAAATGCACGTGTAAGATTGGTCAAAGTATGGTGGGCCTGGATACCTGGTGGACAGCACGTGGGTTGCAACTTCAACCCAAGCCCCAGCCCAGTCCAATTATTTCTGGCATTGTTCAATCGGTTTGTCTCCTTCATGTGTAAAATGGGTCACATAGTATTCTATTCCACAGGTAATGAGATCAGTTCATAGATTATACATTGTAACGTGATAACAGGATTGTCATTCACTAAGTACTTCATTTATCTATTTAATCCGTTTTTTTATTTAAGACTATATATCTGTCATAAACAAGAATTTGTCTTTTTTAGGACCGTTCTTTCATAAGACGGGTCAAAATTAAGTTTTTTTTTTTTTTTTTTTTTTGGTACAATAGAGGAGACGAGCCTCGATGAAATAAAAAGACTAGGTAGCTAAGATACGAGTGGTGGCGATCCCTTGAATGTCTTCCCTTAAGATGGTCCGACGTTTCAGAGGAGAAACATCCAGAATGATAGTATCTATCGACGAATTAACACCTTGATTCGCGAGCTAATCACTTACGCGATTGGCCTCTCTATAGCAATGTTCTAGCTTGATAACCCATGTTCCTTTCTTGATTAGCTCCTTGCATCGAATAACCAATGGTCGTATACTGTTGCTAGTAAGCTGATCTTCTTGAATTAATTGAACACGAGGTATTGTCCGTATTGATAATATGCTTATCTATACGGAGGTCCGCAAGAAATGCTAAAATTTCAGCCTGTATAGAACTACACACTCTACAAGAAAAGTAGAGACAAAAATAAAATTACCTGTTTCATCTCTAAAAATGCCAGCACAACCAGCTGGACCCGGATTTGCCTTGAGGCACTGTTTCTAAGAATAAGTAAAAGCTCAAAAGAAACGTAATTCTTATTTATTTTAGCTACAATTGTGTTGTGACAACTTAATAATTTTATAGGATGACAACTTTTTTTAAAATATATGCCGGAGGCAAAGTCATGAAAATGTGGTCTCATGATCCTATAGTTTTCAGCTTTTCGGTGATTATACATTTTTACCAGATAAAATACCAGTACATATAAAAATTTGTTGCTGATTTTACTTCAGAAAAACCCTAATTTACCGATTTGAATTTACATTTGAGATTTCACATGGTGATTTTTCCAACCACTAAACCACGTTAGTAAGTCATTCATCATTATTGTTAAAAATAAAATTATATAACTATTTATACATTCAAAGACTTTACAACAATATAATACCTATTAGTGTGACACCATCATCGACAACAATTTAATATAATAGCACTCCTAGTGTATTTGAAAACAATAATGGTGTTACGTCATTTTCTAAGAGATACAAAATTACGTTTAATTTGTGTGTTGTACATTCTACAAATGGATTTTGAATGGGGTAGCCGTAGCCCTCATATAGGGTTCACATTTGTATCACAAACTTTTGTTTAAGACGGTATATTAGTCTTAAACTTAGAACGGTTTAAATACAAATAAGATAGAAAGAAAGTATTTAGGGAATAACAAATTATCTTACACTCAAATATGCAAAATGATATACTACTAGTGTATTTAACTCGTTTTTATCTTACGATGGATATTTTCGTTTACCGATACAAAGGTGGTGGTTGTGTCCTATATTTAGAGATGAACAGAATCTGAAAACAAGAAGCTTTGGTTTCTTTTTGCCACATTTGGATTAGTGATTTGACTTGTGATTATATTTCAGGTGACAATTTTTAATTTTAATTGATGCTTTTCATGAGCATCTAATACTAATCGCATATAATACCCTCACTAAATTGTCAAGGAAAGGTCCTATCATATGTGAGATTCGCATGAACTCTGCCCTAATATTATACTCCCTCTATTTTTTTATATATGACTTTCTCACATTTTGAGACACTCACTTCTCTTTTCAATATCTCTTAATGTTCCGGGTGTAATTCCAGAGCAAGTATAGTTACCACCCGTGGCTTGTTGAATGATGTCTTGAGTTGGATTCTCCTTTGGTCTTAATCGTTCCTCTCGGCCTCTCCTGCAACAATGAACGAACTGAGGGCTTGGCTTTGTGCCAAGCGTACTCACTCCGACGCTCAAGTCAGTAAACTTAAGGGATAAGTTGTTACTTGGCTGAATGTATATTGTAGAGAGATAAGGAAGATATTACCAGATGAATAGTGTATTTAGGTTTAGTTGTGGATTAGTTGGGTCCTTTCCTCAATGAAGGTTGAGGAGTATTTATAGACTTTCACCTTTTGTCACGTAGTGGCCAAGTGGCCAAGTGGCTAGCAGGTGGAAAGACTGATCTACCCCTCGGCCGATGGAACCATGGCAGGCCGGCGGGCCCTGCTGACTCACCGCCGAGGGGTCTTGGATATGAGTACGCGGATATGTGTCCCGGCTGGCAGGTTGTCATGCCGAGACCAGTGGCGACAGCGATATGGGTCCGCATCGGCTAGGGCCGTCTAAGTCGTTGACTTCTTTGTTGATATCTTTGACCTTGCTCAATATGTTGACTTGGTCGTGGTGCGAAATATGCCCCATCAATTTGCCCCAGCGTAGTCTATGCCGTGGTATGGGCTCCGATGTATGCTGAGCGTATATTCTGCGCAAGTAATTTGTAAAAAAATTTCTCAGACGGCTTCTTCTGCGGCGGCTTCTTTTACCTCGGCTTTGGTCTTTCTTAGGCCGTACCATATCCCCCCTCCACATGGATGTGAAAAGGGCATCCGATGTGGAAAAGAAAGTGACGCTGGCCGAGACCAGGATTGAGTGTGCCGGTTGTTTTTGATTGCCCCGGCCGGCTACTTAGCTTGGTTGACCATGTGGCGGCGGAGAGAACGATGCTTGGGAATTTGTTTGAGGAAGGTGAATAGGCAAGGAGATATGAATAGGCGTGTTGAAGACGCTTGGTCACTGTTGCATTGATTGATGTCTAACTGTTGCAACGATTGACATCCCGTGGTTGCATGTCCGACACGTGTCTGCGCGCTGATTGGTTGATGCTTCATGGGCTGTTCGCTGATTGGTCCTTCTTTATGGGCTTTTCCCTATAAATAGGGCAGTTATTCCGTGAAATTGGCCACCAATTTCATTCTCCAAAATTTTCCTCTAAACTTTCAAGGGTTTCATTGTCTTCTAATTTTCGAGTTGTTACTCCGTGGTGTTTTTCTTCAAGGTAAACAAACTTTCCAATTTCTTAACTCGTAAGTTATTATTGTAAACATGTCTTCTCGCGATGCCGGGCCCAAAGAAACCGACGCGGGGGTTCCCCGTCGCGCCTCGATGAAGAGGAGAAGTTGGACGCCCTCCTGATAAGGCCTGGGGGCCCTAGGTCTCCTTCTCCTGAAGTCGATCCTCGAATTTTGGAGGAATGGGAGGATGACTCTGATGTCGATGATGACGCAGACGATTTTGGTGATGATGCTGAAGAGGCTCGTCCCAAAGAGGTGAGGCGGTACGTTATGGATCACGGTGACGTCTGCAAGGTACGCGTTGACCGAGCTTGGACACATAAGTTTGCCAGTTGTTCTGGTGAGAAATTTTTCGAGGGTCACTTCTTCTTTGGCAGGGGATACAAAATTGTTATCCCTGAGGAGGGCCAGGCCGTCTGTTGCCCTCCGCCGGGCCATACCGGCGTATACATGCGACATTTGGAGTACGGGCTCCGGTTTCCGCTGAATGAGTACGTCATGGCCATCATTAAAGCTATGAACGTCGCTGTGGCCCAACTGCATCCGTTGGCCATGAGGACGATAGTCGGCTTTGTGTGGCTTTGTCTCTTCAAGGGGGAGGCCCCGACGGTAAATTTATTCCGCCGGCTTCATTATCTCCACCACAATCTCTCGGCGCGTCGGTTGGTACAATGTGCACACGGAGAAAGGTTATGTCTCTGTTGACAAACTTACTTCTTGCAAAGACTGGAGAGATCGGTGGGTGTATGTTAAGGTGCCGGATGACTATCCGCCGCCCTCTCCTTTCAAAGACCAAGTGAATTTGCGGTGTGAGACTAAGGCGGAGCATGACGGATGGGTCACCGGAAGAAGCTTAAAATGGATGCCGCAAGGTCCTTCTTAAGGAGGACGAGAAGTCGGCGATGAGGCTTTTGAGTTGGACAAGAGTGGGCTGCCGAAAAGATGGATCCCCCCAACGCAGATCATTCTTCAGGATGAGCCGCTTTGCCATGTCGGCCTCATACCGGCCCTAGCGCAGGGTGAGTGGGGTCGGTGTGAGGTCCATCACCGTTATCATTGTGTCTCGAACTTTGATTTATTTCTTCTACTTAACTCTTGCTTTGTCTCTTTCGCAGCCACTTTGGACCGGACTGTCGAGGATATCCTCCGGAGAATGGGGCCGCACAAAGATAAAATCAAAGTTGCCAACTTGCATCCCAAGGCTCTAGCCCATGACCGCAGGACGTCGCCGAATGATCTTATGGATCAGCAGCTGAAAAGCTTGAATGTGGTGGAGGCCCAGGCGAGGGTTGTAAGTAACATCCCGCGCCGCACGCGAAAAACAAAGCCTTCGGCGGTGATGGCGTCGACATCGGCTCCGCCTTCTTGATGACCAGGCAGATATGACGAGCTTCTTGATGACAAGCTTGAAGCCAAGGAGAAGGTCGTGGCGGAGAAGGCCAAGGAGGCGGTGAGGGCGAAGATAGAGAAGGAGGCGGCCGCGGAGAAGGCAGCTCTTGCTGAGAAGGCTAAAGCAGCCAAGGAGGAAGCCGAGTGGGCAAGGGCAGCTGAGGCTGCCGAGGCTAAGGCTGAGGCTGCTGAAGCTGAGGCTGCTAAGGGAACTGCTGGGTTACCCATCGGAGAAGGTGTCGCTGCCGCTGCTGATGGCGAGCAACAATGGACATAGGGAGATGATATCTGTAACCTTGTCTTTTGGCTTATCCTTGTAATTTCTTGTAATTCGTTGAACATTTTTAATAAGAGTTCGTTTCTTCTGCCTCCGACCTGGCCGAGGTTTTTACCTCACTTCTTTTTCTTGCGCTAGTATTTGAGCGTCTCAATTGTACTTTAGCGTCTATGTCTTCGTCTGGGTTGTCTCCTTACGTTATTAATTGAGTGTCTCTTTTGTTTCCGCCTCGGCTTGGCCGAGGCGGTCTAGAGTGCGTATCCCAATCGTGTTAACGCTTCTGAGGCATTTTGAACGCTTTGCGAGTATCACCTGCGCTGGTCGTTACCATCGAGGTGTCCGCTTTCGTGGTGATTGCCGCTCTTGTCGGTGTGTGACAGTGTGAGCCAGCATCTGCTTCTTATTATTGACTGTCGTGGCGTCTACCACTTGGAGTGACTGCGACGGCGTCAAACCTCTTGGGGTGACTGCCGTGGCGTCTACTACTTGGGGTGATTGCGACGGCGCCTATTTCTTCATGGAGACTGTCGTGGCGTCTACCACTTGGAGTGACTGCGACGGCGTCAAACCTCTTGGGGTGACTGCCGTGGCGTCTACTACTTGGGGTGACTGCGACGGCGCCTATTTCTTGATGGAGACTGCCGTGGCGTCTACCACCTGGAGTGACTGCGACGGCGTCAAACCTCTTGGGGTGACTGGCTGTGGCGTCTACTACTTGGGGTGACTGCGACGCGCGCCTATTTCTTCATGGAGATCGCCGTGGCGTCTACCACTTGGAGTGATTGCGACGGCGTCAAACCTCTTGGGGTGATCGCTGTAGTGGCGTCTACTACTTGGGGTGACTGCGACGGCGCCTATTTCTTCATGGAGACTGCCGCTCTTGTCGGTATGACGGTGTGAGCCGACATCTTCTTCGATAAAGACTACCGCTCTTGTCGGCATGACAGTGTGGTGGCGTCGCATCGATAAAGACTACCGCTCTTGTCGGTATGACGGTGTGAGTTGGCGTCCGCGCTTCCTAGTGACTAGGGGAAAATGAACATTTTGATGGAAGACTTGGACGATTTTTCATTAGGTAAAAACATGCGTCGGGGTGCCCACAACTGTTTTGGACACCTCCGCCGCTACATAGAGTATTCCCGAGATTTCCAGCGTCCTAATGGCCTATCAAAGGCACACCGTCCTATTCACCGCTAGTTACATCCATGAGGTCGCCCTCCCGTTGTAAGGATAGACTTTTCCCTTTTTCCGATTTCTTTGCCACTTTGAGGGATTGCATGTTGCATCCTCCGCGGCTATCCGGACGTTGACCACCTCGTCATTCTCGTCTTTGGAGACGAGCTTATGCGCTTCCCCCGTCCGAGACATACATCGTTGTGTTAGGGCCCGGATGGACATCACTGCGTCTGCCTCACTCAGGGTGACTCGGCCTATGAGAACGTTGTAGGCGGACGAGCCGTCGATGACCACGAACTCAGCTAGGACATTTTTAGCCGCATTCTTTTCGCCGAATGTCACCGGAGTCCGATTGATCCTAGTGGTACCAGTAGGCCCCGTGAGAAGTCAGTATAGTGGGTTGGTGCAGGGGCTCAAGTCCTTGACTTTCAGGCCGAGGCTGAGGATGCATTCCCTGAACATGATGTCCGTGTACGCGCCCGTGTCAATCGTGGCACCTCTTGACTAGGTGGTTGGATATGTCCAAATTGACTACAAGTGGGTCGTTGTGAGGAGCGATGACTCCTTCGTAGTCCTTCCTTCCAATGGTTATATCGGGGATGTTGGAAGCGAGGGATCGTTTGTGTTGGGCACAAAGTTGATGGCCTGATATAGCTCGTTCAGGTGCCGTTTGTGCCCATGGGCGGACCCTCCGTTCTCGTTGCCCCGATGACAACATGGATCACTCCTATCCGTTCAAGACGGATTTCTTACCCGAACCGTCGGCGTCGGTCTTTTGGCCTTTGGCAACGTACTTGCCGAGGCTCCCCTTCCGGATCGGCTCTTCAATGGCATTCTTCGAGATGCGCGATCGTTGGTTAGATGGCCGGTGTGGCCGTGGTACTCACGATCGGCTCGTGTCGCCGTCACTTTTTGGCTTGGGGGTCTCTCCCACTTCGGCCCTCGTTTTGCTCGGGCGAAGACCTCGGCGGCGATACGACGAGAGGGGTTTTATCACTATACCGCCTCGGTGGTACGTTCCCGAACTCCACCCGGCGCTGTCGAGTCCTGTTTCTGGCGGACTTGTCGATCGTGACCTATTATTCTCACGGCGTCTTTCATCGGACCGTGACCCGTTGTTGTCACGGCGTCTTTCATCCGGGTTGTCCTCCCGGTGGCTCTTCTTTTCGGACGGCTCGGCCTCGGCTGGGCCGACCCATGTTTTGTGATAGTCTTCTACCTTGATGGCCTGGTCGGCCATCCTCCCGGCGGCATCCAAGCTCGAGGCCTCCGCACTTGTTGAGCTCATTTTTAAGTCTCCCCTTGGGAGGCCCTTCATCGCCGCGGGCCGCCGGTTCGGGATTAATTTCTCGAATCTGCTGGACCTTTCCATCGAACCTCTTCACATAGCTTCGTAGAGACTCGCCCCCTCCTGTTTGATAGTTAGGAGGTCCGATGTCTCCACGGCCCTTCTCTTGTTGCAAGAGTATTGGGCTAGAAAGGCGTCTCTTAGGTCGGCGTAATAGTATACCGAGCCGTCGGGAAGCCCTTTGTACCAACTTTGAGCCATCCCATGTAGAGTTGTTGGGAAAACTCGGCACCGGACCTCATCGGGCTGCTCCCATACCGACATGTAAGACTCGAAAGCCTCGGCGTGGTCGGCTGGATCACTATCTCCTTTGTATGATAGGGGTGGCAACTTGAGCTTAGTCGGCACCTGGACTTCTAGGACGTGGCGTTGAGGGGTCTGTCGACCACGTGTCGAACGACACGCGGCGATCGGCTCCTCGCATTCCTAAACCGGCTCCTCTCCTCGTAGCGGGAAGGACTCCTTCTTCGACTCGGGCTTCTTCTCCAACTCGCCGAGTCGGACTCCTCTGGTTCCTTTGGGGTAAGCCTCGTTCGTGGTGCGGGGACGCTGTCCTCCCATGAGTGCGGGAAGGACTTAGGTCTACCACGCCCACTTTGGGCTCCCCGCGACTTGGTGGGTCGCTTCTCCTAGTGCTCCGTTCAAATTTCTCGGAGTCACATTTTGGGCCCTGGTCTCCTGGACGGTTTCCGCCGCTCTTGTCGGCGTGACAGTGTGAGCGGGCGTATTACTAATTAGGTCCAGGACCATTTTCAGTTTTGCTATGTCAACCACATGTCCCATGATGGTGACCTTGGTTGGGCAATGGTGTCCGGCATTATTGGCATCCCGAACTCCGGTTGGATTACTCCGCCGGTGGAGGGCTGCACGACTCCAGAATTGTTGAAGGTATCATCCTGGTGGAATGGGGTTTCGTCGGTCACGACTGCGTCTTGTTGTTTTGACATCTTCTTAGCTTTTTGGGTGGGTTTTTGTTGTTTTTTTTTTTTTTTTTTTTTTGTTTTGGGAATGAATTCGACTAGCTTCTAGTGTCTTTCCCACAGACGGCGCCAATTGTTCCGGGTGTAATTCCAGAGCAAGTATAGTTACCACCCGTGGCTTGTTGAATGATGTCTTGAGTTGGATTCTCCTTTGGTCTTAATCGTTCCTCTCGGCCTCTCCTGCAACAATGAACGAACTGAGGGCTTGGCTTTGTGCCAAGCGTACTCACTCCGACGCTCAAGTCGAAACTTAAGGGATAAGTTGTTACTTGGTCAATGTATATTGTAGAGAGATAAGGAAGATATTACTGGGATGAATAGTGTATTTAGGTTTAGTTGTGGATTAGTTGGGTCCTTTCCTCAATGAAGGTTGAGGAGTATTTATAGACTTTCACCTTTTGTCACGTAGTGGCCAAGTGGCCAAGTGGCTAGTAGGTGGAAAGACTGATCTACCCCTCGGCCGATGGAACCATGGCAGGCCGGCGGGCCCTGCTGACTCACCGCCGAGGGGTCTTGGATATGAGTACGCGGATATGTGTCCCTTTGGCGGTTGTCATGCCGAGACCAGTGACAGTGATGGTCGATCGGCTAGGGCCGTCTAAGTCGTTGACTTGCTGTTGATATCTTTGACCTTGCTCAATATGTTGACTTGGTCAGCGGTGCAGAATATGCCCCATCACTTAAAATATAAGACTAAATATTATGATATGTATACTCATATGAAAGAGTTTTTCGTAAGGAATTTAATGGTACCATTTTTATATTTTTTGAACAAATATATTTTTATAAATATTAAAGTCAAAGGCTTACCTCGTAAATGCAAAACGTCATATATAAAAAAGTGGAGGGAGTATTCAATATTGCCATCTACCCTAAATTAGTCCTTCATTTTTATGTTTAATTAATAATTAATAGAGTAATTCTCTTATTCGTGTCTTCTAACTTTGTACATACACTAAAGATTGACTTATTTAGTTAAGTAGACAATTAAATGAATCGGACACCTAAATAATAGAAAGATAGTTTATGAGTTGAGGTCGGAGGGAGTATAAACGAGAAGAACGATACTCGTAATAAAATGTTATTTCATTAGGTTGGGAAAAATGGTAGGTAACTCGTACCCATTCTGCACATGAACAAATGGCTCTAATTTGATTCATACCTCGAGTTGGATCGACCAATTCCGGCCAACACAATTGTTTGTTATCGTGTATTGGCAAGAACGAAGTTAGGTTCAAATTATACATACCTATGTCCGACAAATCAATTTTAATCAATAAATGTCAACTAGTGAACTAGCTTAATTGGTAAGTCGTGAGATGTGGTATATATGATTTTGGGGTGGAACCCCATCATCATCAAAGATTCAAATTCGATCTTCTCACTCCCTTTTACACCAAAATGCTCGTCCAAGTCATGGCGCGTGGTCAACTTGTGCTTAGCTTCGTCCCTGCATAATGAAATCTTAATTGTTGAACAACTTGACACCAACACCCTCGAATCCGTACCGATCCAACCATTGGCGGAGCCAGGATTTGAACCGCACGGGGGCGAAAATTTTTAGCTGGGGCGTACGGGTTATGGTATAAGGGGAACTCGATATGTTTTCAAAATTTCGACTAAATTTTTTGCGATTTCCATCTGCCAAGGGGCAAGCACCCCTACTAGTTCAAATGAATGAGTGGATGAACAACAAACCGAATATTAAGGGTCAAATAGTAAAATTAAAATTTGAATAGTACGGACAAAGTATGAAGTTTGCATGAAAGTTTTAGCACCGTCTCGTCGTCTCGTCACAGTCTCAATTGACCGGTAATTGCGGAGATAAAGGCGGGGCCCATTACCATGTTCGGTTCAACTGACACAATAAAACCCTTTTGGATTGATTCTCTCTAGTCAGTTACTTCCTGCTTTTTGGCCCAATTTAAGCCCACAGCATCCAACTTATAATTTGCCAACATTTCACCTCCATACAATTTAGTAATTTACACAAGTTTGAGACTGTCAAGGGTATTTTTGTCTTTTTGTTACCTTTAAAAGGTAAAGGGTTACAAGGGTACAAATGTCCATATAATTTTTTTCAACTTTTAATTATGTTATGCTAATTTGCATCAAATTTTGTTTTTACAAATTCCTACTCCCTCCGATCCAGACAGATGTAAACATAAGCAAAAAGTGGTTATTTAAGAAAAGGCGGAAAAGTAAGGGGTAAAGTAGGAAATATTGATTGGGGCCACATGAGTTTATGTGGATTAAATAAGTAGTTGGTGAGTGGGTGAGTGGATGATAAAGTTGTAAATAGATAGTGGATGTAAGGGTAATTTAGTTATTTTTCATGCCAAATATGGTATGTTACCATTGGTGTGGTTCATCCATTTTAGGTAAGTGTTACCATATGTCTGGATCGGAGGGAGTATTTAAAATTGTTATAAACGTGTAACTGATTGAAAACTGATATATCTGGTTAATAATCGACCTAGTAAGATTAATTCGACTCGAATAACCTGACCAGTACACGGCCGATACTCGAATTGAGGACCCGAGCAAGACTCGAAACACGAATTAACATTCAATTGTTGCAAACTTATCACTACCCCTAAAAAAGATCCTGTTTCAAAAGGAAGTCGGGGCTAACTGATAATAATAGAAATGAAAAATGATCCAAATCCGAAATCACCTGACTCGACCCATCTAAGCCGAATGCTTATAAACTTAAAAGTGACCCAACCCAAATTAACTCGACCCGAACACACCCCGGTTGATCGATTTGCTAGGTTGAGTTAATAATAAGCATTAGTTAATACTCACTCTATTTTAATTATTTTTTTACTTTTAGTTAATTAATATATCTCTTGCAAATAAATAATAAAATGTAAATAAATAATTAGGATGAAAATAATACTTCTTAAAAATGTGTGTGTAAATTCGTTTTGCATTTAAAGACGGTTTTAAGAAAGATTTACTATAGCAATTTTTTTCCAAATATAAGCCTTTTTGTATTGGAGTAGTAATTCTAACTCTTTTATTTGATTGGATGGATACGTATGAGAAACGTTTAATCCATACTCCTACATAACATAAGACAAAAAGTAAGATGCACCAAAGTGCAAGTGATTAATTTGGTACCATACTATCTTTGCACTCCTAACACTCTTCATCACACATGTATAGTACATTAGTACCTTGTCCCAAAACTAATCTTTTTCCCAAAGTAATATGATTTCTAGCAATTTTTAAGGGAAAATATATCTTTTTATAGAGGAAACATGTTCATTAATCGGCTTGTTAACCCAAAAAAAAAGGAATAAATCAGTTACAAAAAATTTGAAGATCGATTTTCGTCAATCAATATTTTAGAATGTCGTACATGTTAAAATACTAGCCTTTAATGTTATATCTTTCAAGAAACAATCTACTATATTTATCAGTTCTTCAAAACTAGACCTGACAAAACTGACATAATTTGTATACGATCTACAACCGAATAAAGGATCAGTTCGGATCTCCTGTCCTATTTTCGTGTCTCATCTTGTGTCCCACTATCTCTCCATCTGACACATAAGCAATAAACATCAAAAATAAGTATTTAGATATTATCAATGGATGAGGTTTCCAAATATTAAGGCAGTGGAACACAAGATGAGACACGAAACCGAGACAGAGGATCCGGACTGATAAAGGATATGCATTTGACACGACGTCTAAATTGTCTCGGCCCCAACTGATCTAATCCAAGCATCTATTTTCATATACTAACTATATCCCTAAATAACTTAATATCAACCCATCCGAAACTGATACGACTCATAATGAACCGACCTAATATATATCGCTCTAATGAACCTATGATAAAATGCCTACTATACCAATAAAAGAGTACATTTCCATAAACAATTGGAATTTTGTTTCCTCATAGAAATACTCAATTTCTATTTCCAATTTCACATTTATGAGGTAGGGTTAGTAAATAGTCTTGCTAACCAAAGAAGTTAAACAAATCACATGGGAGAGCAATGGGGGAAAGAGATACGTGGTGGATTGGGCCATCAAATTAGTAAGGCCCACAAAGATTTGTGCAATTAAATCTTGCTATTGTCCTCTCTCTTTTGGGGAGGTGTAACCAAAACGCTTAATCAATGCAACTAGACACTCCCCACACCACTCCCTTCCCCTATTCTTCATTTTAAAGTGAATTTCCTAAGTTACCCCTAATAAATAACCGATGAAAAACAGTTTTACACAACTTTATTATAAAACGGCTTCTTTGAATAACTATTTTAACCTATAAATACGATTATGTTTAAGTTCGTTTTAGACTATTTATGTGCTGAAACCGTCTAATACAAGACTGACTGTCATTCCTAATACTTTGTACTCCTTTCGTCTCAATGAAATGTTTACATATGTTTTATACACAAAGACCAAGGTATAACAACAGGTGAATTGTTTTTAATGTTAGCAAAAGATAAAGTAGAGAGTACGCTTAAACTAGACTCAAACACCAAAAACAAGAAAAGTGTAAACTATTAACCAGGAACCCTTTTTCATTTTAAGTCAAATTCCCAAACTACCCCTCTAAATTCCCTCCATAAACAACACTCCTACCTCCATTTTCCATTTTAAGTGAATTTAAACTCCCTCCATAATCAACCCCTTTTACTCCAAATATTTTCATTTTAAAGTAATTTTCCTAAAATACCCTTCTAAATTCCCTCCATTAAGCAACAACCCTAGCCACATATTTCCATTTTAAAGTAAAATTCCTAAAATACCCCTCAAAACTCCCTCCATAAGTACCTCACTTCCCAAGTCCCAACCCTCATTCCTCTCCACAGCACCACAACTTCACTTCCACTCTTTTTTCTTGAGATTTTTCTCTCTAATTTACACCAATAATAGTAAAATATTAAAAAAAAGGGATTAATTTTAATTTGATAAGGGTGAAAAATGGGAGTAATTAAAATTGTGAGTTTAATTACATTAACTTCATTGTTGGTAATTTCATTAGTTGAGGGTAAAATTCCAGGAATTTATCAAGGTGGTGCTTGGGAAACTGCTCATGCTACTTTCTATGGTGGCTCTGATGCTTCTGGCACCATGGGTATCTTTCTTTCTCTTCTCTTATATTTACGTAATTTCATTTGAAACCGTTTTAAACTTAAAACGACCTTTTCTCCTTGGCATAGTCTTATTTGGAACCGTTTTAAATTTAATACGATTACATAATCTTATTTAAAACCGTCTTCAAGACTTTTTGCCATAACATAGTTCAATAACTATGTTTATAAACTTGATACGGTCTTAAACAAGACTAACTTCGCCTTTTGCTTTACTCTATTTATTTAATTTGTTTAATTTACCTTGTGCACCATTTTTAAGTCCTACAATTGTACAATGTGCCTCATTAAATGCGTAGTTTTCATAATTTTACTCCCAATGGATTAAACATTAACAGTTAATTTTACTTTTTAACTCTACACCTAAATTACAGTAATTAATATTAATAATTAATGTAATTAGTCGTAATTTAATTAATTATACGGATTTTAATTAGAAATGTCAAAAGCCAAATTTAGAAATTAGACGTTGACAGGAGTTTATGAAAATTAAACATAACCCCACAATTCAATGTTTAGGCCTCTAGAGCTAAGACCCACCGGCCACCACCCCATATTTCCGATTGTCGTTACAAAAAACAAACATAAACAATTGATTGGGAGTCTGGGACGACGAGATACTTATTCCACTTTCGTGAGAGTCTATTTAATTAATGGATAATTTACTCGTCTTTACGTGTGAAACCGTCTTATATAGCCTAATAAGTAATATTATTAGCCCCAAAAAGTGTAATTTCACAATTCAAATTAAACAGGACGAGCTAGCTTGCTATAGATTATTATGGATTTAATTAATGGATTTTTTTACGCTTCTATATGTGTGAGACCGTCTTATATAGGCTAATAAGGCTACATTTTTAGGCCGGAACAATATTAACACCAAAATGTGTAATTTCACAATGTTAATATAGATTTAATTAATGAATAATTTACGTGTCTGTATGCGTAGAGACTCACTGGTGGAGCGAGGGGGGTTAGCAGGGGCGGTCACCCCTGCTTAAGTTTGAAAATTTCGAAATTTTTAGTTAAAATTTTCGAATTTTTCAAAACCCCCTTTTAATATTTTCTTTTCGCCTCCGCTGCTTTAAAATCCTAGCTCCGCCACTGCGTAGAGTGTGAGACCGTCTTATATAGGCTACACAAATTATTGTTTTAGACGTACACTTTTCGTCTTATTTTTCAGACGGGCATATGTGACCATTTTATAGTTAAATGTAACCACAATGTTATAGGCAGTGTTACAAATTATGGTAACTAGTTTTTCAATAATGGTCACATTTAACCGTAAAATGGTTACAAAATCCCGTCTTATTATTTCAGACCAAAAAGGCCCGTCTGAAGCAAGACGCACTATATAGGCTAATACGTCTACTACATTTCTAAGCTGTAACATTTTCAGCACCAAAAAGTGTAATTTAACAATGTTAACCTCAATTTACCAGGAGGAGCTTGTGGGTACGGGAACTTATACAGCCAAGGCTACGGCGTAAACACAGCTGCACTAAGCACAGCGCTGTTTAACAACGGGCTGAGCTGTGGCGCGTGTTTTGAGCTAAAATGCGCTGATGACCCGAGATGGTGTCACCCTGGTAGCCCATCCATATTTATCACTGCCACCAATTTCTGCCCACCTAACTTCGCTCAGCCTAGCGACAACGGTGGTTGGTGTAACCCTCCTCGTCCTCACTTTGATTTAGCCATGCCAATGTTCCTTAAAATCGCTGAGTATCGTGCTGGTATCGTCCCTGTTGCTTTCCGCAGGTAATTTTTTCCGTCTTCTTAAATGAATTGGTGTCACATTATATTGTTATTGTGAGACCGTTTTAATAATTGTCTAACAAAGCTCTGTTTTATGACCATGCAATTGTTTATCGTGACAATGTCGACTAATTCACATTATTTTTATGTTAAGACGATCTTATATCGTTTCAGTAATGTCTAACAAAGCTATGTTTCGTGACCATGCAATTGTTTATCGTGACAATGTCGACTAATTCACTTTATTTTTATGTTAGACGATCTTATATCGTTTTAACTGTCTAACGAAGCTATGTTTTGCGACAATGCAATTGTTCAGTAGGTGGATTATAAATCTATGTATTACCACCAATTTTATAGTTTCTGAGCATTATAATAAAAATTTTGAGTTTTGTTTTAAAAATTATGAGTTTTACTATAAAGTTTTTGAGTTCATTTACTAAAATATTAAGCTCAAAAAATTACAATAAAATTCAACATGACAATGTCGACAAGTTCACATTATTTTTATGTAAAACAGTCTTATATCGTGTATAATGAGAAACGCGAGATATGGTGAATAAAGGTAAGTGTAAAAGAGCGGCGACTAGTGAGGGTGGTTGTAATTGAGTTTTCACATGCTTAAATATATTGTTTTATGTCACCATCTATGCTATAAATTAAGTATTAGGTCTCATCTTAAAATTTCATTTGTATGGTCTTTTTGTTTGCTTCCATTTAGCTCAAATTTGCTTAAATTATGCGAAAAAGCCAAAAAAAGCGGTTAGGTTTTAACCTAAACCGTTTCAGAATGGATTGGAATGAGTTCAGTCCATTCCAATATTAGGACAATTTAAGTACAATCTTAACACGATTCATCATAACTACTCATTTTATTTACGGAATCGACTTCAATTGCTTCGGTTTTGGGTACCGAATAAAACATTTTTGAATTTATATTTTTACATATTTAATTTTTCAAACTTTGCTCACGTATTATCTTGAAAAATAAATTGTTTTGTTTGATGATAATGTAACAAGTGGTGAAGATTCCCAATTTTCTGGCTACTTTTGATATAATCCGTATACGGAGCTAGATTTTCTAGATTTTTCAATGTCATAAAGGAATAAGAATAACACGTGAACATTTTCAGGCTTCATGACTGAATATATACAGCCATCACAAAAGTCAACTAATTTGTGTAAACATTGTCCGTTCAAATGCCTATAAGCTACTGTATAGTCTATACCTCACTTTACATTAAATACCGGACCCGAAGATGTACTTAATACCGAAGATGTATTAGTCTAGTTTTGACTTTTTGAGATAACATGTGATTATGTGAATAAGGTGTTAGAGGTACGTGGTTGGTAAAATTGATCAGACCCGAATGACCAGGTACGATTTGACCAACTTCAACCTCGATCCCATCTAAAGTGCAATCCAAGTCGACTAAACCGTCCGATCTGACAAGAAAATGCCTTGATCCATAATTGTCAATATGACCCAAATGACTTGTTTAGAACAATTGGCTTTCTAATTACACAAATTCTCATTTGTGACGGGCATATCCGTTGCAAGTGGTTAAATATCAACCACATGGGGAGATAAGACAAAAGCAAAGTGCATAGGGAGTAGTATTTGACCCATCGCAAATTTGTGACGGATATGCCCGTCACAAGGATTGTTGTGGTATGTTTGTCTTTGCATGTAAAGTTTTACCTGAAAATCTGGGCACAGTCATCTATACAGTTCATATTCACATTACAACCATCCTGGATCCTAGGCCATGTTTCATGCCAACTTATGCAATTACTAAACTACCCTTATTTTCTTTCTAAAATTGCGCAGGGTGCCATGCCGTAAACAAGGAGGAATACGGTTCACAATCAACGGGTTCCGTTACTTCAACCTCGTCTTAATCTCCAACGTGGCAGGTGCTGGTGACATCGTCAAGGTTTATGTCAAAGGAACGAAGACCGATTGGATGCCTATGAGTCGAAACTGGGGGCAAAACTGGCAATCTAACTCTGTTTTAATTGGGCAGTCACTCTCGTTCCGTGTTACCGGCAGTGACCATAGAACTTCCACCTCCTGGAATGTTGCCCCTGCTAATTGGCAATTCGGTCAAACTTTCTCCGGCAAAAACTTCCGGGTTTAAAAACCCGATAACTACTTTATTTCAAATTTCCCGCCTTATTTTAGGGATTTAAGTTTTAGTTTTCGAATTAAATCGGCGCCATTTTAGTAGTCTTTTTAGTAGTACTAAAGTAAGGAAGAATGTTTCCATGGTGCTTTTTTTTTTTTTTTTTTTTTTTTTTTTTTTTTTTTTAAACCATAGGATTGGTGAAAGTGAAAGTTGGGTTGAGGTGGTTGCAGAAATTTGTAGCCCGCAATCTAATGTTTAATTTGTGTCGAATTTACGGTCATATAGTATATGATACTCGATATACTAGTGTAATCGATTTTATGATGTTTTACGACTGGTGTTGTAACTCATTTTCGGGTCAATTGAGAAAACTCGTGCTTGCATTTATGTTATTTCTTGCATTACTGTCGATTTGAGATACGGTTTGATTCAAAGTTCTTCAATGGTTTACGGTGTTAAACAACCAACATTGTGAATTTGAGTTCGTTTTTGGCAAAATCCTAAGCTAAACTATGTCCGGATGAAAGATCTCATTTGAATTGTCAGGATTAGGACGAGTTTTTTTCTAATGTGATTTGTTTACTGATGAATATAATGATTATCTTAAAATTTAAGACGATTTTAAACAAGAATAAATGTTATCGGGATCCATCGAACACAAAACATGTCTACCTTGACAAAAAAGTGTGAAAAGTTTTCATGCATTGTCTGGCATGGTCTCCAGGCTTCAGCAATTTCTGCAACTTTTTGCAACCCTATTGTCTCCTTCATTTACAAGCCAAAGTTATTGGGCACATTGGTCCATCCCAAGCGAACTAGCCCGTCGATTGGGCGGATGCACTCATATGCTTAACTCGGCACATTTACGAGACTTGGTTAATCGGTTTTGTGTAAGATTGTTGTACGCTAGTTATAATGAGTTGCATTGTTGCATTATATAGGGTGGTGAGACCATTCTAGTTTGTATAACGATCTTGTTTGAGTTTTTGTATTATTGATAGTAATAAATGAGTGTTGAGACGTTATTACATCGTAAAACAGTTAATCAATATTCTTCATGATAAAGCTTATAATGAATACAACATTTTGTATTTCAGCAAATCTTTCGTCACAAGCTTGTGACAAACACTTTTCATTACAAGTTTTTGAGCTCTCACAAGCTGCAACTAATAGGAGAGACTACTAGAGAGGTTGTGAGAGTCACAAGTTTAAAGTGGGTACGTCTTGATTTTTTTAGCAAATAAGCTTAGACGTTTTGGGCAGAAACATATTGTTTATTATAAGATGATAATTTTGGATTTAACAAACATAGTTAAATTACAGTTTACCATCTTAACAAGATAAGATTAAACCATCATAAAAATTATCTATTTTTAAAGGAATTTATCATTTCCAAAACAGAATAAGAGAGGATGATTATGATAGATAGTTGGTTCAGGTTTTATAAGTTTAATTCAAGTCATAGAACCTAATTGTAGAAGTGGTAAAATTAACCTGACCCGAAAGACGTGACCAGTACCCATCTTGCACCGAATTGACTTGACCCTATGTGATCCAAACTGAACATTTATTGCCGCACATCGGCGTTATCCATGTATAACTTGATAACAACATAACCCGATAATAATACAACTTAAAATAAACTCACCTAAACTCTTATTATTTACTAATTCAAACTCATCCGACCTAAATCTACTGGTTCAAATCAACCTCTTTTGCCATTTCCACCTAGCCGGAACATAAACCCGACTCACCAATCAACACGGGTCCCAAAACTCTAAATCAAAACACAAACAATAAAATAAATAAAAAAGGTTAGTTGGGGACAAATAACTAAAAACGAGTTAAGGGCAAGACAAAAACCTTAATTATTACTTTTTTTCCAATTAAGAACCTGAACTATTAAACTTTACAGTTAAGGACCTCATCCCCAATTCTGTTAGTTCTGCCGTCTAACATGTACTTTTTGTTGAAATTTATGATTTTATAAAATTGATTTGCTCATTCTATTTAATTTCTTCCTTCCTATGTGAGAAACACATCAAATCACTCCATTAATTCTCCAAAGTACTTCATTATACTGGGCAGCATCTTAAACTAATTTTTTGGGAAAAATTTATAAAATTACTTTTACAAGCAAGTTGGGAACTATAAAAATTGTACAGGGAAAAAAATATGGAGCATGAGATTGAAAAGATTCACATTTTAGAACAAAAATTTCTTGTAAAAGCAAGTTGGGGAAAGATGAAAATTGTAATTTGTAAATGAACAAACGTAAATCGTGTAAAAGAACTCGAGTAGGAAGAACGAGACCCTCGTACAAATAAAAATGCTATTTGAAGAAACAATATACAAATCCTGAAATTTGGAAAAGCAAAACAACCTACATAATAACTACTTGTATGGATTTATGGACAAAATAACAATCCATAGTCATTGATCTTATCGACCCACAAATGGTGGTGCTTTTTTTTTTTTTGCTGGGAGATTGTTGTTGGTGGAAAAAGGGAGGTAAAACGAAGAAATGGTGGATAAACCAAGCAAGTACTCCGTAGTAAATAGAGAAACATTTGATTGATTACGGATTCTGAAATCCAAGCAAATAAAACCAAACTGTTATTTTTCATTGAATATCTTATTTTTCTGCCAAGTCATGATTACTTCACGGGAAGTTAACAGAGTTAAGTGTTGAGGTCCTTAATGGAAAACTCAAATATTTTAGGTCCTTGATGGAAAAAAAATAGGATTATTTCATGAGAATAATCCATCATATGGGTGCCCTGCAAATAACACTCCATCCTATCACTAATTCCAATTAAATCCATCCTATACACCATTCTTCGCATAACACTCCCACAAGACGGGCAACTTGAAGAACAAGTCACCCTTTGTTATTTTTAGGTAAAAAGGTAATTTGTCATTCCTAATTCTCCATTAATTAACTCCACCTTCCTCCATTTTTGTTCTACCCTTCACCAACACGAGCAGCCTGCGCCACCGCACTACACGTCTACACCAACAACACCTTTTCCACCATGAGTCCACCACCAACAATCCCTACCGCCACTTAAAAATCAGCCAGCACCACCCGATTACAACAACCAACCCTTTCAACACCTAGACCGACCAAATAAGCCACTTCGACCACCACGATTCTCCTCTTTCCGACGACACACAAAAAAACTCCAACTTTAAAGACTAAAAGTGCAGTAAGTTGCAAAATCCTTGAAATCACTCTGAAAAAATCCTTGAAATCAAAATCCCCAATTATGCCTTCACATAATCCCCAATTAACAGATAAAAATTGCCTCAAATAAAAATGCAATAAGTTGCAAAATTTCAATTGTGATGGTCAGCAAAGGAGTCTACAACAACAAACCAAGCTCACCAATTCAATACTTAGTGCTCAATTACTAACAAGAAGAATTGGGGATTTCAGGGAAATTTTTAGGGTTTGGGATTTGATTTTTCTGGATTGGTTCGAAATTGGTATGTCATTGAAGGTGTTATTGGTTTGCAATTGATTTTAGGAAGCTAAGGTTTGACATATGATAGTTAAGGTTCTTGTCTTATGCATTACTCAACTCAGAACTACCAGCCAGAGACCTACCACAAAGAAAGCAACTAAAACTACCAGCCAGAGACCTACCACAAAGAAAGCAACGGTTTTAACGTTACAAAATTATACACACCGCCCTTCTTCTGACACCAGACACCCCTTCCTTTTCTCTCTGCATCTACACTTCAATTCGAGCCGTTCGGAAGGTCGTACCGGACTCCCAAATGTCTTCCGTTGCTACTCAAATTTTGCGTGGCCGCTTTATCTGACCCGAGGAACTTCCTATGTGATTTCCGGAAAATTTTGTTCCGGGACCCTGGAATCCCGAAAAACCGTGTATTATATATACACTTCAATTTGAGTCGTTCGGGAGGTTGTACCGGATCCGGTTTCTTTTTCTCCCGGTTTTTCAATCACGTGTCCGAGGTCATTTCAGGAGTTAACCTATTCGATTCAGCCTCAAATAACGAGCATTAAACGAGCATTAATCCATTTTTCACGATTATCCGAGGTTCGACGAATGCTGGTTTATGGCATACCGACACCCCCAAATATCTTCCGTTACTACTCAAATTTTGCGTGGCCTCTTTATCTGACCCGAGGAACTTTCTATGTGATTTCCGGAGAATTTTGTTCCGGGACCCTGAAATCCCGAAAAGCCGTGTATTATACACTTCAATTTGAGCGGTTCGGGGGGTCGTACCGGACCCGATTTCTTTTTCTCCCGGTTTTGGAATCACGCGTACGAGGTCATTTCAGGAGTTAACCTATTCGATGCAGCCTCAAATAAAGAGCATTAATCCATTTTTCACGATTATCCGAGGTTCGACGAATGCTAGTTTATGGCATGCCGGCACCCCCAAATGTCTTCCGTTGCTACTCAAATTTTGCGTGGCCGCTTTATCTGACCCGATTAACTTTCTATGTGATTTCCGGAGAATTTTGTTCCGGGACCCTGGAATCCCGAAAAACCGTGTATTATACACTTCAATTTGAGCCGTTCGGGAGGTCGTACCGGAACCGGTTTCTTTTTCCCCCGGTTTGAATCACGGGTACGAAGTCATTTCAGGAGTTAACCTATTCGATTCAGCCTCAAATAACGAGCATTAAACGATCATTAATCCATTTTTCACGATTATCCGAGGTTCGACAAATGCTCGTTTATGGAATACAGACACCCCCAAATATCTTTCGTTGCAACTCAAATTTTGCGTGGCCGCTTTATCTTACCCGAGTAACTTTCTATGTGATTTCCGAAGAATTTTGTTCCGGGACCCTGGAATCCCGAAAAACCGTGTCTTATAATATTAAATTTGAGCCGTTCGGGAGGTCAGATCGGACCCGATTTCTTTTTTCCCGGTTTTTGAATCACGCGAACGACTTCATTTCAGGAGTTCACCTATTCGATTCAGCCTCAAATAACGAGCATTAATCCATTTTTCACGATTATCCGAGGTTCGACGAATGCTGGTTTATGGCATACCGGCACCCCCAAATTTCTTCCGTTGCTACTCAAATTTTGCGTTGCCGCTTTAAGCGACCCGAGGAACTTTCTATGTGATTTCCAGAGAATTTTGTTCCGGGACCCTGGAATCCCGAAAAACCGTGTATTATACACTTCAATTTGAGCCGTTCGGGAGGTCGTACCGGTCCCGGTTTCTTTTTCTCCCGATTTTTGAATCACGGGTACGAGGTCATTTCAGGAGTTAACCTATTCGATTCAGCGTCAAATAACGAGCATTAAACGGGCATTAATCCATTTTTCACGATTATCCGAGGTTCGACGAATGCTGGTTTATGGCATACCGACACCCCCAAATGTCTTCCGTTGCTACTCAAATTTTGCGTGGCCGCTTTATCTGACCCGAGTAACTTTCTATGTGATTTCCGGAGAATTTTGTTCCAGGACCCTGGAATCCCGAAAAACCGTGTATTATACATTTCAATTTGAGCCGTTCGGAAGGTCGTACGGGACCTGGTTTCTTTTTCTCCCGGTTTTTGAATCACGCGAACGAGGTCATTTCAAGAGTTAACCTATTCGATTCAGCCTCAAATAATGAGCTTTAAACGAGGATTAATCCATTTTTCACGATTATCTAAGGTTCGAAGAATGCTGGTTTATGGCATACCGGCAATCCCAAATGTCTTCCGTTGCTACTCAAATTTTGCGTGGCCGCTTTATCTGACCCGAGGAACTTTCTATGTGATTTCTGGAGAATTTTGTTCCGGGACCCAAGAATCCCGAAAAACCCTGTATTATACACTTCAATTTGAGCCGTTCGGGAGCTCGTACCGGACCCGGTTTCTTTTTCTCCCGGTTTTTCAATCACGCATCCGAGGTCATTTCAAGAGTTTACTTATTCGATTCAGCCTGAAATAACGAGCATTTAACGAGCATTAATCCATTTTTCACGATTATCCGAGGTTCGACGACTGCTAGTTTATGGCATACCGGCACCCCCAAATGTCTTCTGTTGCTACTCAAATTTTGCATGGCCGCTTTATCTGACCCGAGTAACTTTCTATGTGATTTCCGGAGAATTTTGTTCCAGACCCCGAATTCAAAACCGTGTATTATACACTTCAATTTGAGCCGTTCGGGAGGTCGTACGGGACCTGGTTTCTTTTTCTCCCGGTTTTTGAATCACGCGAACGAGGTCATTTCAGGAGTTAACCTATTCGATTCAGCCTCAAATAACGAGCTTTAAACGAGTATTAATCCATTTTTCACGATTATCCGAGGTTCGACGAATGCTGATTTATGGCATACCCGCACCCCCAAATGTCTTCCGTTGTTACTCAAATTTTGCATGGCCGCTTTAAGCAACACGAGGAACTTTCTATGTGATTTCCGAAGAATTTTGTTCCGGGACCCTGGAATCCCGAAAAACTGTGTATTATATACTTCAATTTGAGCCGTTCGAGGTCGTACTGACCCGATTTCTTTTTCTCCTGGTTTTTCAATCACGCGTCCGAGGTCATTTCGTAGAAGTTAACCTATTCGATTCAGCCTCAAATAACGAGCATTAAACGATCATTAATCCATTTTTCACGATTATCCGAGGTTCGACGAATGCTCGTTTATGGCATACATGCACCCCCAAATGTCTTCCGTTGCTACTCAAATTTTGCGTGGCCGCTTTATCTTACCCGAGTAACTTTCTATGTGATTTTGAGAATTTTGTCCGGATCCCGGAATCCCGAAACCGTGTATTATACACTTCAATTTGAGCCGTTCGGGAGGTCGTAGTGGACCCGGTTTCTTTTTCTCCCGGTTTTGAATCACGCATCCAAGGTCATTTCAGAGTTAACCTATTCGATTCAAATCAAATAACGAGCATTAAACGAGCATGAATCCATTTTTCACGATTATCCGAGGTTCGACGAATGCTGGGTTTTGGCATACCGGCACCCCCAAATGTCTTCTGTTGCTACTCAAATTTTGCGTGGCCACTTTATCTAACCCGAGAAACTTTCTGTGTGATTTCCGGAGAATTTTGTTCCGAGACCCTGGAATCCGTAAATATCGTGTATTATACACTTCAATTTGAGCCGTTCGGGAGGTCGTACCGGAGCGGGTTTCGTTTTCTCCCGGTTTCTCAATCACGCGTCCGAGGTCATTTCAGGAGTTTACCTATTCGATTCAGCTTGAAATAACGAGCATTTAACGAGCATTAATCCATTTTTCACGATTATCAGAGGTTCGACGAATGCTAGTTTATGGCATACCAGCACCCCCAAATGTCTTCTGTTGCTACTCAAATTTTGCACGGCCGCTTTATCTGACCTGAGTAACTTTCTATGTGATTTCCGGAGAATTTTGTTCCAGGACCCTGGAATCCCGAAAAACCGTGTATTATACACTTCAATTTGAGCCGTTCGGGAGGTCGTACCGGACCCGATTTCTTTTTCTCCCGGTTTTTCAATCACGCGTCCGAGGTCATTTCAGAAGTTAACCTATTCGATTCAGCCTCAAATAACGAGTATTAAACGGCCATTAATCCATTTTTCACGATTATCCGAGGTTCGACGAATGCTGGTTTATGGCATACAGGCACCCCCAAATGTCTTCCGTTGCTACTCAAATTTTGCGTGGCCGCTTTATCTTACCCGAGTAACTTTCTATGTGATTTCCGGAGAATTTTGTTCCGGGACCCTGGAATCCCGAAAAACCGTGTAGTATACACTTCAATTTGAGCCGTTCGGGAGGTCGTACCGGAACCGGTTTCTTTTTCTCCCGGTTTTGAATCACGGGTACGAAGTCATTTCAGGAGTTAACCTATTCGATTCAGCCTCAAATAACGAGCATTAAACGAGCATGAATCTATTTTTCACGATTATCCGAAGTTCGACGAATGCTGATTCATGGCATACCGGCACCCCCAAATGTCTTCCGTTGTTACTCAAATTTTGCGTGGCCGCTTTAAGCAACACGAGGAACTTTCTATGTGATTTCCGAAGAATTTTGTTCCGGGACCCTGGAATCCCGAAAACTCGTGTATTATACACTTCAATTTGAGCCGTTCGGGAGGTCGTAAATGACCCGATTTTTCTTTTCTCCTGGTTTTTAAATCACGCGTCCGAGGTCATTTCAGAAGTTAACCTATTCGATTCAGCCTCAAATAACGAGCATTAAACGATCATTAATCCATTTTTCACGATTATCCGAGGTTCGACGAATGCTCGTTTATGGCATACATGCACCCCCAAATGTCTTCCGTTGCTACTCAAATTTTGCATGGCCGCTTTATCTTACCCGAGTAACTTTCTATGTGATTTCCGGAGAATTTTGTCCGGGACCCTAGAATCCCGAATAACCGTGTATCATACACTTCAATTTGAGCCGTTCGGGAGGTCGTAGTGCACCCGGTTTCTTTTTCTCCCGGTTTTTGAATCACGCATCCAAGGTCATTTCAGAAGTTAACCTATTCGATTAAGCCTCAAATAACGAGCATTAAACGAGCATGAATCCATTTTTCACGATTATCCGAGGTTCGACGAATGCTGGTTTTTGGCATACCGGCACCCCCAAATGTCTTCTGTTGCTACTCAAGTTTTGCGTGGCCACTTTATCTAACCCGAGAAACTTTCTGTGTGATTTCCGAGAATTTTGTTCCGAGACCCCGAATCCGAAATATCGTGTATTATACACTTCAATTTGAGCCGTTCGGGAGGTCGTCGACTGACCCGGTTTCGTTTTCTCCCGGTTTCTCAATCACGCGTCCGAGGTCATTTCAGGAGTTTACCTATTCGATTCAGCCTCAAATAACGAGCATTAAACGAGCATTAATCAATTTTTCACGATTATCTAAGGTTCGACGAATGCTTTGATTTATGGCATACCGCACCTCCAAATGTCTTCCGTTGCTACTCAAATTTTGCGTGGCCGCTTTATCTGACCCGAGGAACTTTTAATGTGATTTCCGAGAATTTTGTTCCGGAACCTCGAATCCCGAAAACCGTGTATTATACCCTTCAATTTGAGCCGTCGAGGTCGTGGACCCGGTTTATTTTTCTCCCGGTTTCTCAAGCACGCGTCCGAGGTCATTTAAGGAGTTAACCTATTCGATTCAAACTCAAATAACGAGCATTAAACGAGTATTAATCCGTTTTTCACGATTATCTAAGGTTCGAAGAATGTCAAGGTTTATGGCATACCGCAATCCCAAATGTCTTCCGTTGCTACTCAAATTTTTCGTGGCGGCTTTATCTGACCCGAGGAACTTTCTGTGTGATTTCCGGAGAATTTTGTTCCGGACCCCGAATCCGTAAAAATCGTGTATTATACACTTCAATTTGAGCCGTTCGTGAGGTCGTACTGGACCCGGTTTCGTTTTCTCCCGGTTTCTCAATCACGCGTCTGAGGTCATTTCAGGAGTTTACCTATTCGATTCAGCATCAAATAACGAGCATTAAACGAGCATTAATCAATTTTTCACGATTATCTAAGGTTCGACGAATTAACGTCGGTTTATGGCATACCGGCACCTCCAAATGTCTTCCGTTGTAACTCAAATTTTGCGTGGCCGCTTTATCTGACCCGAGGAACTTTCTATGTGATTTCTGGAGAATTTTGTTCCGGGATCCAGGAATCCCGAAAAACCGTGTATTATACACTTCAATTTGAGCCGTTCGGGAGCTCGTACCGGACCTGGTTTCTTTTTCTCCCGGTTTTTCAATCACGCATCCGAGGTCATTTCAGGGGTTTACTTATTCAATTCAGCTTGAAATAACGAGCATTTAACGAGCATTAATCCATTTTTCACGATTATCAGAGGTTCGACGAATGCTAGTTTATGGCATACCAGCACCCCCAAATGTCTTCTGTTGCTACTCAAATTTTGCACGGCCGCTTTATCTGACCCGAGTAACTTTCTATGTGATTTCCGGAGAATTTTGTTCCAGGACCCTGGAATCCCGAAAAACCGTGTATTATACACTTCAATTTGAGCCGTTCGGGAGGTCGTACGGGACCTGGTTTCTTTTTCTCCCGGTTTTTGAATCACGCGAACGAGGTCTTTTCAGGAGTTAACCTATTCGATTCAGCCTCAAATAACGAGCTTTAAACGAGTATTAATCCATTTTTCACGATTATCCGAGGTTCGACGAATGCTGATTTATGGCATACCGGCACCCCCAAATGTCTTCCGTTGCTACTCAAATTTTGCGTGGCCGCTTTAAGCAACCCGAGGAACTTTCTATGTGATTTTTGAAGAATTTTGTTCCGGGACCCTCGAATCCCGAAAAACCGTGTATTATACACTTCAATTTGAGCCGTTCGGGGAGGTCGCATCGGACCCGATTTCTTTTTCTCCCGGTTTTTCAATCACGCGTCCGAGGTCATTTCGTAAGTTAACCTATTCGATTCACCAAATAACGAGTATTAAACGGCCATTAATCCATTTTTCACGATTATCCGAGGTTCGACGAATCTTGGTTTATGGCATAACAGCACCCCCAAATGTCTTCCGTTGCTACTCAAATTTTGCGTGGCCGCTTTATCTTACCCGAGTAACTTTCTATGTGATTTCCGGAGAATTTTGTTCCGGGACCCTGGAATCCCGAAAAACCGTGTATTATACACTTCAATTTGAGCCGTTCGGGAGGTCGTACCGGAACCGGTTTCTTTTTCTCCCGGTTTTGAATCACGGGTACGAAGTCATTTCAGAGTTAACCTATTCGATTCAAATCAAATAACGAGCATTAAACGAGCATAAATCTATTTTTCACGATTATCCGAAGTTCGACGAATCTTTGATTCATGGCATACCGCACCCCAAATGTCTTCCGTTGTTACTCAAATTTTGCGTGGCCGCTTTAAGCAACACGAGGAACTTTCTATGTGATTTCCAAAGAATTTTGTTCCGGGACCCTGGAATCCCGAAAAACCGTGTATTATACACTTCAATTTGAGCCGTTCGGGAGGTCGTACCGGACCCGATTTCTTTTTCTCCCGTTTTTTCAATCACGCGTCCGAGGTCATTTCAGAAGTTATCCTATTCGATTCAGCCTCAAATAACGAGCATTAAACGATCATTAATCCATTTTTCACGATTATCCGAGGTTCGACGAATGCTCGTTTATGGCATACATGCACCCCCAAATGTCTTCTGTTGCTACTCAAATTTTGCGTGGCCGCTTTATCTTACCCGAGTAACTTTCTATGTGATTTCCGGAGAATTTTGTTCGGGACCCTAGAATCCCGAAAAACCGTGTATCATACACTTCAATTTGAGCCGTTCGGGAGGTCGTAGTGCACCCGGTTTCTTTTTCTCCCGGTTTTTGAATCACGATCCAAGGTCATTTCGTGTTAACCTATTCGATTCAGCCTCAAATAACGAGCATTAAACGAGCATGAATCCATTTTTCACGATTATCCGAGGTTCGACGAATGCTGGTTTTTGGCATACCGGCACCCCCAAATGTCTTCTGTTGCTACTCAAATTTTGCGTGGCCACTTTATCTAACCCGAGAAACATTCTGTGTGATTTCCGGAGAATTTTGTTCCGAGACCCTGGAATCCAGAAATATCGTGTATTATACACTTCAATTTGAGCCGTTCGGGAGGTCGTACCGGACCCGGTTTCGTTTTCTCCCGGTTTCTCAATCACGCGTCCGAGGTCATTTCAGGAGTTTACCTATTGGATTCAGCCTCAAATAACGAGCATTAAACGAGCATTAATCAATTTTTCACGATTATCTGAGGTTCGACGAATTTTGGTTTATGGCATACCGGCACCCCCAAATGTCTTCCGTTGCTACTCAAATTTTGCGTGGCCGCTTTATCTGACCCGAGGAACTTTTAATGTGATTTCCGGAGAATTTTGTTCCGGGAACTTGGAATCCCGAAAAACCGTGTATTATACCCTTCAATTTGAGCCGTTCGAGAGGTCGTGCCGGACCCGGTTTATTTTTCTCCCGGTTTCTCAAGCACGCGTCCGAGGTCATTTAAGGAGTTAACCTATTCGATTCAGCCTCAAATAACGAGCATTAAACGAGCATTAATCCGTTTTCCACGATTATCTAAGGTTCGAAGAATGCTGGTTTATGGCATACCGGCAATCCCAAATGTCTTCCGTTGCTACTCAAATTTTGAGTGGCCGCTTTATCTGACCCGAGGAACTTTCTATGTGATTTCTGGAGAATTTTGTTCCGGGACCCGGAATCCCGAAAACCGTGTATTATACACTTTGGTAGTTTGAGCCGTTCAGAGCTCGTCATCGGACCCGTTTCTTTTTCTCCCGATTTTTCAATCACGCATCCGAGGTTATTTCAGGAGTTTACTTATTCGATTCAGCCTGAAATAATGAGCATTTAACGAGCATTAATCCATTTTTCACGATTATCCGAGGTTCGACGAATGCTAGTTTATGGCATACCGGCACCCCCAAATGTCTTCTGTTGCTACTCAAATTTTGCATGGCCGCTTTATCCGACCCGAGTAACTTTCTATGTGATTTTCGAGAATTTTGTTCCAGGACCCGAATCCCGAAAACCGTGTATTATACACTTCAATTTGAGCCGTTCGGGAGGTCGTACCGGACCCGATTTCTTTTTCTCCCGTTTTTTCAATCACGCGTCCGAGGTCATTTCAGAAGTTAACCTATTCGATTCAGCCTCAAATAACGAGCATTAAACGATCATTAATCCATTTTTCACGATTATCTAAGGTTCGACGAATGCTCGTTTATGGCATACAGGCACCCCCAAATGTCTTCCGTTGCTACTCAAATTTTGCGTGGCCGCTTTATCTTACCCGAGTAACTTTCTATGTGATTTCCGGAGAATTTTCTTCCGGGACCCTGGAATCCCGAAAAACCGTGTATTATACACTTCAATTTGAGCCGTTCGGGAGGTCGTTGGGGTCCCGGTTTCTTTTTCTCCCGGTTTTTGAATCACGCATCCGAGGTCATTTCAGAGTTAACCTATTCGATTCAAATTGAAATAACGAGCATTAAACGAGCATGAATCCAATTTTCACGATTATCCGAGGTTCGACGAATGCTCGTTTATGGCATACATGCACCCCCAAATGTCTTCCGTTGCTACTCAAATTTTGCGTGGCCGCTTTATCTTACCCGAGTAACTTTCTATGTGATTTCCGGAGAATTTTGTCCGGGACCCTAGAATCCCGAAAAACCGTGTATCATACACTTCAATTTGAGCCGTTCGGGAGGTCGTAGTGCACCCGGTTTCTTTTTCTCCCGGTTTTTGAATCACGCATCCAAGGTCATTTCAGGAGTTAACCTATTCGATTCAGCCTCAAATAACGAGCACTAAACGAGCATGAATCCATTTTTCACGATTATCCGAGGTTCGACGAATGCTGGGTTTTGGCATACCGGCACCCCCAAATGTCTTCTCATTGCTACTCAAGTTTTGCGTGGCCACTTTATCTAACCCGAGAAACTTTCTGTGTGATTTCGAGAATTTTGTTCCGAGACCCCGGAATCCGAAATATCGTGTATTATACACTTCAATTTGAGCCGTTCGGGAGGTCGTACCGGACCCGGTTTCGTTTTCTCCCGGTTTCTCAATCACGCGTCCGAGGTCATTTCAGGAGTTTACCTATTCGATTCAGCCTCAAATAACGAGCATTAAACGAGCATTAATCAATTTTTCACGATTATCTAAGGTTCGACGAATGCTGGTTTATGGCATACCGGCACCTCCAAATGTCTTCCGTTGCTACTCAAATTTTGTGTGGCCGCTTTATCTGACCCGAGGAACTTTTAATGTGATTTCCGGAGAATTTTGTTCGGGAACCTCGAATCCCGAAAAACCGTGTATTATACCCTTCAATTTGAGCCGTTCGGGAGGTCGTGCCGGACCCGGTTTATTTTTCTCCCGGTTTCTCAAGCACGCGTCCGAGGTCATTTAAGGAGTTAACCTATTCGATTCAGCCTCAAATAACGAGCACTAAACGAGCATTAATCTGTTTTTCACGATTATCTAAGGTTCGAAGAATGCTGGTTTATGGCATACCGGCAATCCCAAATGTCTTCCGTTGCTACTCAAATTTTGCGTGGCCGCTTTATCTGACCCGAGGAACTTTCTATGTGATTTCTGGAGAATTTTGTTCCGGGACCCTGGAATCCAGAAAACTCGTGTATTATACATTTCAATTTGAGCCGTTCGGGAGCTCGTTCCGGACCCGGTTTCTTTTTCTCCCGATTTTTCAATCACGCATCCGAGGTTATTTCAGGAGTTTACTTATTCGATTCAGCCTGAAATAATGAGCATTTAACAAGCATTAATCCATTTTTCACGATTATCCGAGGTTCGACGAATGCTAGTTTATGGCATACCGGCACCCCCAAATGTCTTCTGTTGCTACTCAAATTTTGCATGGCCGCTTTATCTGACCCGAGTAACTTTCTATGTGATTTCCGGAGAATTTTGTTCCAGGACCCTAGAATCCCGAAAAACCGTGTATTATACACTTCAATTTGAGCCGTTCGGGAGGTCGTATCGGACCCGATTTCTTTTTCTCCCGGTTTTTCAATCACGCGTCCGAGGTCATTTCAGAAGTTATCCTATTCGATTCAGCCTCAAATAACGAGCATTAAACGATCATTAATCCATTTTTCACGATTATTCGAGGTTCGACGAATGCTCGTTTATGGCATACAGGCACCCCCAAATGTCTTCCGTTGCTACTCAAATTTTGCGTGGCCACTTTATCTTACCCGAGTAACTTTCTATGTGATTTCCGGAGAATTTTGTTCCGGGACCCTGGAATCCCGAAAAACCGTGTATTATACACTTCAATTTGAGCCGTTCGGGAGGACGTTGGGGTCCCGGTTTCTTTTTCTCCCGGTTTTTGAATCACGCATCCGAGGTCATTTCAGGAGTTAACCTATTCGATTCAGCCTGAAATAACGTGCATTAAACGAGCATGAATCCAATTTTCACGATTATCTGAGGTTCGACGAATGCTGGTTTTTGGCATACCGGCACCCCCAAATGTCTTCTGTTGCTACTCAAATTTTGCGTGGCCACTTTATTTAACCCGAGAAACTTTCTGTGTGATTTCCGGAGAATTTTGTTCCGGGACCCTGGAATCCAGAAAAATCGTGTATTATACACTTCAATTTGAGCCGTTCGTGAGGTCGTACTGGACCCGGTTTCGTTTTCTCCCGGTTTCTCAATCACGCGTCTGAGGTCATTTCAGAAGTTTACCTATTCGATTCAGCATCAAATAACGAGCATTAAACGAGCATTAATCAATTTTTCACGATTATCTAAGGTTCGACGAATGCTGGTTTATGGCATACCGGCACCTCCAAATGTCTTCCGTTGCAACTCAAATTTTGCGTGGCCGCTTTATCTGACCCGAGGAACTTTCTATGTGATTTCTGGAGAATTTTGTTCCGGGATCCAGGAATCCCGAAAAACCGTGTATTATACACTTCAATTTGAGCCGTTCGGGAGCTCGTACCGGACCTGGTTTCTTTTTCTCCCGGTTTTTCAATCACGCATCCGAGGTCATTTCAGGGGTTTACTTATTCAATTCAGCTTGAAATAACGAGCATTTAACGAGCATTAATCCATTTTTCACGATTATCAGAGGTTCGACGAATGCTAGTTTATGGCATACCAGCACCCCCAAATGTCTTCTGTTGCTACTCAAATTTTGCACGGCCGCTTTATCTGACCCGAGTAACTTTCTATGTGATTTCCGGAGAATTTTGTTCCAGGACCCTGGAATCCCGAAAAACCGTGTATTATACACTTCAATTTGAGCCGTTCAGGAGCTCGTACCGGACCCGGTTTCTTTTTCTCCCGATTTTTCAATCACGCATCCGAGGTTATTTCAGGAGTTTACTTATTCGATTCAGCCTGAAATAATGAGCATTTAACGAGCATTAATCCATTTTTCACGATTATCCGAGGTTCGACGAATGCTCGTTTATTGCATACCAGCACCCCAAATGTCTTCCTTTGCTACTCAAATTTTGCATGGCCGCTTTATCTGACCCGAGTAACTTTCTATGTGATTTTCGGAGAATTTTGTTCCGAGACCCCGGAATCCCGAAAACCGTGTATTATACACTTCAATTTGAGCCGTTCGGGAGGTCGCATCGACCCGATTTCTTTTTCTCCCGGTTTTTCAATCACGCGTCCGAGGTCATTTCAGAAGTTAACCTATTCGATTCAGCCTCAAATAACGAGCATTAAACGATCATTAATCCATTTTTCACGATTATCTAAGGTTCGACGAATGCTCGTTTATGGCATACAGGCACCCCCAAATGTCTTCCGTTGCTACTCAAATTTTGCGTGGCCGCTTTATCTTACCCTGTAACTTTCTATGTGATTTCCGGAGAATTTTCTTCCGGGACCCTGGAATCCCGAAAAACCGTGTATTATACACTTCAATTTGAGCCGTTCGGGAGGTCGTTGGGGTCCCGATTTCTTTTTCTCCCGGTTTTTGAATCACGCATCCGAGGTCATTTCAGGAGTTAACCTATTCGATTCAGCCTGAAATAACGAGCATTAAACGAGCATGAATCCAATTTTCACGATTATCCGAGGTTCGACGAATGCTCGTTTATGGCATACATGCACCCCCAAATGTCTTCCGTTGCTACTCAAATTTTGCGTGGCCGCTTTATCTTACCCGAGTAACTTTCTATGTGATTTCCGGAGAATTTTGTCCGGGACCCTAGAATCCCGAAAAACCGTGTATCATACACTTCAATTTGAGCCGTTCGGGAGGTCGTAGTGCACCCGGTTTCTTTTTCTCCCGGTTTTTGAATCACGCATCCAAGGTCATTTCAGAAGTTAACCTATTCGATTCAGCCTCAAATAACGAGCACTAAACGAGCATGAATCCATTTTTCACGATTATCCGAGGTTCGACGAATGCTGGTTTTTGGCATACCGGCACCCCCAAATGTCTTCTGTTGCTACTCAAGTTTTGCGTGGCCACTTTATCTAACCCGAGAAACTTTCTGTGTGATTTCCGGAGAATTTTGTTCCGAGACCCTGGAATCCAGAAATATCGTGTATTATAAACTTCAATTTGAGCCGTTCGGGAGGTCGTACCGGACCCGGTTTCGTTTTCTCCCGGTTTCTCAATCACGCGTCCGAGGTCATTTCAGGAGTTTACCTATTCGATTCAGCCTCAAATAACGAGCATTAAACGAGCATTAATCAATTTTTCACGATTATCTAAGGTTCGACGAATGCTGGTTTATGGCATACCGGCACCTCCAAATGTCTTCCGTTGCTACTCAAATTTTGCGTGGCCGCTTTATCTGACCCGAGGAACTTTTAATGTGATTTCCGGAGAATTTTGTTCGGGAACCTCGAATCCCGAAAAACCGTGTATTATACCCTTCAATTTGAGCCGTTCGGGAGGTCGTGCCGGACCCGGTTTATTTTTCTCCCGGTTTCTCAAGCACGCGTCCGAGGTCATTTAAGGAGTTAACCTATTCGATTCAGCCTCAAATAACGAGCACTAAACGAGCATTAATCTGTTTTTCACGATTATCTAAGGTTCGAAGAATGCTGGTTTATGGCATACCGACAATCCCAAATGTCTTCCGTTGCTACTCAAATTTTGCGTGGCCGCTTTATCTGACCCGAGGAACTTTCTATGTGATTTCTGGAGAATTTTGTTCCGGGACCAGGAATCCCGAAAAACCGTGTATTATACATTTCAATTTGAGCCGTTCGGGAGCTCGTTCCGGACCCGGTTTCTTTTTCTCCCGATTTTTCAATCACGCATCCAAGGTTATTTCAGGAGTTTACTTATTCGATTCAGCCTGAAATAATGAGCATTTAACGAGCATTAATCCATTTTTCACGATTATCCGAGGTTCGACGAATGCTAGTTTATGGCATACCGGCACCCCCAAATGTCTTCTGTTGCTACTCAAATTTTGCATGGCCGCTTTATCTGACCCGAGTAACTTTCTATGTGATTTCCGGAGAATTTCGTTCCAGGACCCTAGAATCCCGAAAAACCGTGTATTATACACTTCAATTTGAGCCGTTCGGGAGGTCGTATCGGACCCGATTTCTTTTTCTCCCGGTTTTTCAATCACGCGTTCGAGGTCATTTCAGAAGTTATCCTATTCGATTCAGCCTCAAATAACGAGCATTAAACGATCATTAATCCATTTTTCACGATTATTCGAGGTTCGACGAATGCTCGTTTATGGCATACAGGCACCCCCAAATGTCTTCCGTTGCTACTCAAATTTTGCGTGGCCACTTTATCTTACCCGAGTAACTTTCTATGTGATTTCCGGAGAATTTTGTTCCGGGACCCTGGAATCCCGAAAAACCGTGTATTATACACTTCAATTTGAGCCGTTCGGGAGGACGTTGGGGTCCCGGTTTCTTTTTCTCCCGGTTTTTGAATCACGCATCCGAGGTCATTTCAGGAGTTAACCTATTCGATTCAGCCTGAAATAACGTGCATTAAACGAGCATGAATCCAATTTTCACGATTATCTGAGGTTCGACGAATGCTGGTTTTTGGCATACCGGCACCCCCAAATGTCTTCTGTTGCTACTCAAATTTTGCGTGGCCACTTTATTTAACCCGAGAAACTTTCTGTGTGATTTCCGGAGAATTTTGTTCCGGGACCCTGGAATCCAGAAAAATCGTGTATTATACACTTCAATTTGAGCCGTTCGTGAGGTCGTACTGGACCCGGTTTCGTTTTCTCCCGGTTTCTCAATCACGCGTCTGAGGTCATTTCAGGAGTTTACCTATTCGATTCAGCATCAAATAACGAGCATTAAACGAGCATTAATCAATTTTTCACGATTATCTAAGGTTCGACGAATGCTGGTTTATGGCATACCGGCACCTCCAAATGTCTTCCGTTGCAACTCAAATTTTGCGTGGCCGCTTTATCTGACCCGAGGAACTTTCTATGTGATTTCTGGAGAATTTTGTTCCAGGATCCAGGAATCCCGAAAAACCGTGTATTATACACTTCAATTTGAGCCGTTCGGGAGCTCGTACCGCACTGGTTTCTTTTTCTCCCGGTTTTCAATCACGCATCCGAGGTCATTTCGTGGGTTTACTTATTCAATTCAAATTGAAATAACGAGCATTTAACGAGCATTAATCCATTTTTCACGATTATCAGAGGTTCGACGAATGCTAGTTTATGGCATACCAGCACCCCCAAATGTCTTCTGTTGCTACTCAAATTTTGCACGGCCGCTTTATCTGACCCGAGTAACTTTCTATGTGATTTCCGGAGAATTTTGTTCCAGGACCCTGGAATCCCGAAAAACCGTGTATTATACACTTCAATTTGAGCCGTTCGGGAGGTCGTACGGGACCTGGTTTCTTTTTCTCCCGGTTTTTGAATCACGCGAACGAGGTCATTTCAGGAGTTAACCTATTCGATTCAGCCTCAAATAACGAGCTTTAAACGAGTATTAATCCATTTTTCACGATTATCCGAGGTTCGACGAATGCTGATTTATGGCATACCGGCACCACCAAATGTCTACCGTTGCTACTCAAATTTTGCGTGGCCGCTTTAAGCAACCCGAGGAACTTTCTATGTGATTTTTGAAGAATTTTGTTCCGGGACCCTCGAATCCCGAAAAACCGTGTATTATACACTTCAATTTGAGCCGTTCGGGAGGTCGTACCGGACCCGATTTCTTTTTCTCCCGGTTTTTCAATCACGCGTCCGAGGTCATTTCAGAAGTTAACCTATTCGATTCAGCCTCAAATAACGAGTATTAAACGGCCATTAATCCATTTTTCACGATTATCCGAGGTTCGACGAATGCTGGTTTATGGCATACAGGCACCCCCAAATGTCTTCCGTTGCTACTCAAATTTTGCGTGGCCGCTTTATCTTACCCGAGTAACTTTCTATGTGATTTCCGGAGAATTTTGTTCCGGACCACGAATCCCGAAAAACCGTGTATTATACACTTCAATTTGAGCCGTTCGGGAGGTCGTACCGGAACCGGTTTCTTTTTCTCCCGGTTTTGAATCACGGGTACGAAGTCATTTCAGGAGTTAACCTATTCGATTCAGCCTCAAATAACGAGCATTAAACGAGCATAAATCTATTTTTCACGATTATCCGAAGTTCGACGAATCTTTGATTCATGGCATACCGGCACCCCCAAATGTCTTCCGTTGTTACTCAAATTTTGCGTGGCCGCTTTAAGCAACACGAGGAACTTTCTATGTGATTTCCGAAGAATTTTGTTCCGGGACCCTGGAATCCCGAAAAACTGTGTATTATACACTTCAATTTGAGCCGTTCGGGAGGTCGAACCGGACCCGATTTCTTTTTCTCCTGGTTTTTCAATCACGCGTCCGAGGTCATTTCAGAAGTTAACTTATTCGATTCAGCCTCAAATAACGAGCATTAAACGATCATTAATCCATTTTTCACGATTATCCGAGGTTCGACGAATGCTCGTTTATGGCATACATGCACCCCCAAATGTCTTCCGTTGCTACTCAAATTTTGCGTGGCCGCTTTATCTTACCCGAGTAACTTTCTATGTGATTTCCGGAGAATTTTGTTCCGGACCCCGAATCCCGAAACCGTGTAGTATACACTTCAATTTGAGCCGTTCGGGAGGTCGTACCGGAACCGGTTTCTTTTTCTCCCGGTTTTGAATCACGGGTACGAATTCATTTCAGGAGTTAACCTATTCGATTCAGCCTCAAATAACGAGCATTAAACGAGCATAAATCTATTTTTCACGATTATCCGAAGTTCGACGAATGCTGATTCATGGCATACCGGCACCCCCAAATGTCTTCCGTTGTTACTCAAATTTTGCGTGGCCGCTTTAAGCAACACGAGGAACTTTCTATGTGATTTCCGAAGAATTTTGTTCCGGGACCCTGGAATCCCGAAAAACTGTGTATTATACACTTCAATTTGAGCCGTTCGGGAGGTCGTACCGGACCCGATTTCTTTTTCTCCTGGTTTTTCAATCACGCGTCCGAGGTCATTTCAGAAGTTAACTTATTCGATTCAGCCTCAAATAACGAGCATTAAACGATCATAATCCATTTTTCACGATTATCCGAGGTTCGACGAATGCTCGTTTATGGCATACATGCACCCCCAAATGTCTTCCGTTGCTACTCAAATTTTGCGTGGCCGCTTTATCTTACCCGAGTAACTTTCTATGTGATTTCCGGAGAATTTTGTTCCGGGACCCTGGAATCCCGAAAAACCGTGTAGTATACACTTCAATTTGAGCCGTTCGGGAGGTCGTACTGGACCCGGTTTCGTTTTCTCCCGGTTTCTCAATCACGCGTCCGAGGTCATTTCAGGAGTTTACCTATTCGATTCAGCCTCAAATAACGAGCATTAAACGAGCATTAATCAATTTTTCACGATTATCTAAGGTTCGACGAATGCTGGTTTATGGCATACCGGCACCTCCAAATGTCTTTCGTTGCTACTCAAATTTTGCGTGGCCGCTTTATCTGACCCGAGGAACTTTTAATGTGATTTCCGGAGAATTTTGTTCCGGGAACTTGGAATCCCGATAAACCGTGTATTATACCCTTCAATTTGAGCCGTTCGAGAGGTCGTGCCGGACCCGGTTTATTTTTCTCCCGGTTTCTCAAGCACGCGTCCGAGGTCATTTAAGGAGTTAACCTATTTGATTCAGCCTCAAATAACGAGCATTAAACGAGCATTAATCCGTTTTCCACGATTATCTAAGGTTCGAAGAATGCTGGTTTATGGCATACCGGCAATCCCAAATGTCTTCCGTTGCTACTCAAATTTTGAGTGGCCGCTTTATCTGACCCGAGGAACTTTCTATGTGATTTCTGGAGAATTTTGTTCCGGGACCCAGGAATCCCGAAAAACCGTGTATTATACACTTCAATTTGAGCCGTTCAGGAGCTCGTACCGGACCCGGTTTCTTTTTCTCCCGATTTTTCAATCACGCATCCGAGGTTATTTAAGGAGTTTACTTATTCGATTCAGCCTGAAATAATGAGCATTTAACGAGCATTAATCCATTTTTCACGATTATCCGAGGTTCGACGAATGCTAGTTTATGGCATACCGGCACCCCCAAATGTCTTCTGTTGCTACTCAAATTTTGCATGGCCGCTTTATCTGACCCGAGTAACTTTCTATGTGATTTTCGGAGAATTTTGTTCCAGGACCCTGGAATCCCGAAAAACCGTGTATTATACACTTCAATTTGAGCCGTTCGGGAGGTCGTACCGGACCCGATTTCTTTTTCTCCCGTTTTTTCAATCACGCGTCCGAGGTCATTTCAGAAGTTAACCTATTCGATTCAGCCTCAAATAACGAGCATTAAACGATCATTAATCCATTTTTCACGATTATCTAAGGTTCGACGAATGCTCATTTATGGCATACAGGCACCCCCAAATGTCTTCCGTTGCTACTCAAATTTTGCGTGGCCGCTTTATCTTACCCGAGTAACTTTCTATGTGATTTCCGGAGAATTTTCTTCCGGGACCCTGGAATCCCGAAAAACCGTGTATTATACACTTCAATTTGAGCCGTTCGGGAGGTCGTTGGGGTCCCGGTTTCTTTTTCTCCCGGTTTTTGAATCACGCATCCGAGGTCATTTCAGGAGTTAAACTATTCGATTCAGCCTGAAATAACGAGCATTAAACGAGCATGAATCCAATTTTCACGATTATCCGAGGTTCGACGAATGTTGGTTTTTGGCATACCGGCACCCCCAAATGTCTTCTGTTGCTACTCAAATTTTGCGTGGCCACTTTATCTAACCCGAGAAACTTTCTGTGTGATTTCCGGAGAATTTTGTTCCGGGACCCTGGAATCCAGAAAAATCGTGTATTATACACTTCAATTTGAGCCGTTCGTGAGGTCGTACCGGACCCGGTTTCGTTTTCTCCCGGTTTCTCAATCACGCGTCCGAGGTCATTTCAGGAGTTTACCTATTCGATTCAGCATCAAATAACGAGCATTAAACGAGCATTAATCAATTTTTCACGATTATCTAAGGTTCGACGAATGCTGGTTTATGGCATTCCGGCACCTCCAAATGTCTTCCGTTGCTACTCAAATTTTGCGTGGCCGCTTTATTTGACCCGAGGAACTATCTATGTGATTTCTGGAGAATTTTGTTCCGGGATCCAGGAATCCCGAAAACCGTATTATACACTTCAATTTGAGCCGTTCGGGAGCTCGTACCGGACCTGGTTTCTTTTTCTCCCGGTTTTTCAATCACGCATCCGAGGTCATTTCAGGGGTTTACTTATTCAATTCAGCCTGAAATAACGAGCATTTAACGAGCATTAATCCATTTTTCACGATTATCCGAGGTTCGACGAATGCTGGTTTATGGCATACCGGCACCCCCAAATTTCTTCCGTTGCTAGTCAAATTTTGCGTTGCCGCTTTAAGTGTCCCGATGAACTTTATATGTGATTTCCGGAGAATTTTGTTCCGGGTCCTGAATTCCCAAAAAACCGTGTATTATACATTTCAATTTGAGCCGTTCGGGAGTCGTATCGGACCCGGTTTCTTTTTCTCCGGTTTTGAATCACGTGTACGAGGTCATTTCGAGAAGTTAACCTATTCGATTGACCTCAAATAACGAGCATTAAACGGGCATTAATCCATTTTTCACGATTATCCGAGGTTCGACGAATGCTGGTTTATGGCATAGAGGCACCCCCAAATGTCTTCCGTTGCTACTTAAATTTTGCGTGGCCGCTTTATCTGACCCGAGTAACTTTCTATGTGATTTCCGGCGAATTTTGTTCCGGGACACCGGAATCCCGAAAAACCGTGTATTATACACTTCAATTTGAGCCGTTCAGAGCTCGTCTCGGACCTGATTTCTTTTTCTCCGGTTTTTAATCACGCGTCCGAGGTCATTTAAGGAGTTAACTTATTCGATTTAGCCTCAAATAACGAGCTTTAAACGAGTATTAATCCATTTTTCACGATTATCCGAGGTTCGACGAATCTTTGATTTATGGCATACCGGCACCCCTAAATGACTTCCGTTGCTACTCAAATTTTGCGTGGCCGCTTTAAGCGACCCAAGAAACTTTCTATGTGATTTCCGAAGAATTTTGTTCCGGGACCCTCGAATCCCGAAAAACCGTGTATTATACACTTCAATTTGAGCCGTTCGGGAGGTCGTACCGGACCCGATTTATTTTTCTCCCGGTTTTTCAATCACGCGTCCGAGGTCATTTAAGGAGTTAACCTATTCGATTTAGCCTCAAATAACGAGCATTAAACGAGCATTAATCCATTTTTCACGATTATCCGAGGTTCGACGAATGCTCGTTTATGGCATACCGGCACCCCCAAATGTCTTCCGTTGCTACTCAAATTTTGCGTGGCCGCTTTATCTGACCCGAGTAACTTTCTATGTGATTTTCGGAGAATTTTGTTCCGGGACCGTGGAATCCCGAAAAACCGTGTATTATACACCTCAATTTGAGCCGTTCGGGAGGTCGTACTGTACCCGGTTTCTTTTACTCCCGGTTTTTCAATCACGCATCCGAGGTCATTTCAGGAGTTTACTTATTCGATTCAGCCTGAAATAACGAGCATTTAACGAGCATTAATCCATTTTTCACGATTATCCGAGGTTCGACGAATGCTAGTTTATGGCATACCGGCACCCCCAAATGTCTTCTGTTGCTACTCAAATTTTGCGTGGCCGCTTTATCTGACCCGAGGAACTTTCTATGTGATTTCTGGAAAATTTTGTTCCGGGACCCAGGAATCCCGAAAAACCGTGTATTATACACTTCAATTTGAGCCGGTTGGGAGGTCGTCTGGACCGGTTTCTTTTTCTCCCTGTTGTTCAATCACTCGTACGAGGTCATTTAAGGAGTTAACCTATTCGATTTAGCCTCAAATAACGTGCATTAAACGAACAATAATCCATTTTCACGATTATCCGAGGTTCGACGAATGCTGGTTTTTGGCATACCGGCACCCCCAAATGTCTTCCGTTGCTACTCAAATTTTGCGTGGCCGCTTTATCTTACCCGAGTAACTTTCTATGTGATTTCCGGAGAATTTTGTTCCGGGACCCTGGAATCCCGAAAAACCGTGTATTATACACTTCAATTTGAGCCGTTCGGGAGGTCGTACCGGAACCGGTTTCTTTTTCTCCCGGTTTTGAATCACGGGTACGAAGTCATTTCAGGAGTTAACCTATTCGATTCAGCCTCAAATAACGAGCATTAAACGAGCATAAATCTATTTTTCACGATTATCCGAAGTTCGACGAATGCTGATTCATGGCATACCGGCACCCCCAAATGTCTTCCGTTGTTACTCAAATTTTGCGTGGCCGCTTTAAGCAACACGAGGAACTTTCTATGTGATTTCCGAAGAATTTTGTTCCGGGACCCTGGAATCCCGAAAAACTGTGTATTATACACTTCAATTTGAGCCGTTCGGGAGGTCGTACCGGACCCGATTTCTTTTTCTCCTGGTTTTTCAATCACGCGTCCGAGGTCATTTCAGAAGTTAACTTATTCGATTCAGCCTCAAATAACGAGCATTAAACGATCATTAATCCATTTTTCACGATTATCCGAGGTTCGACGAATGCTCGTTTATGGCATACATGCACCCCCAAATGTCTTCCGTTGCTACTCAAATTTTGCGTGGCCGCTTTATCTTACCCGAGTAACTTTCTATGTGATTTCCGGAGAATTTTGTTCCGGGACCCTGGAATCCCGAAAACCGTGTATACACTTCAATTTGAGCCGTTCGGGAGGTCGTACCGGAACCGGTTTCTTTTTCTCCCGGTTTTGAATCACGGGTACGAAGTCATTTCAGGAGTTAACCTATTCGATTCAGCCTCAAATAACGAGCATTAAACGAGCATAAATCTATTTTTCACGATTATCCGAAGTTCGACGAATGCTGATTCATGGCATACCGGCACCCCCAAATGTCTTCCGTTGTTACTCAAATTTTGCGTGGCCACTTTAAGCAACACGAGGAACTTTCTATGTGATTTCCGAAGAATTTTGTTCCGGGACCCTGGAATCCCGAAAAACTGTGTATTATACACTTCAATTTGAGCCGTTCGGGAGGTCGTACCGGACCCGATTTCTTTTTCTCCTGGTTTTTCAATCACGCGTCCGAGGTCATTTCAGAAGTTAACTTATTCGATTCAGCCTCAAATAACGAGCATTAAACGATCATTAATCCATTTTTCACGATTATCCGAGGTTCGACGAATGCTCGTTTATGGCATACATGCACCCCCAAATGTCTTCCGTTGCTACTCAAATTTTGCGTGGCCGCTTTATCTTACCCGAGTAACTTTCTATGTGATTTCCGAGAATTTTGTTCCGGGACCGAATCCCGAAAACCGTGTAGTATACACTTCAATTTGAGCCGTTCGGGAGGTCGTCTTTGGACCCGGTTTCGTTTTCTCCCGGTTTCTCAATCACGCGTCCGAGGTCATTTCAGGAGTTTACCTATTCGATTCAGCCTCAAATAACGAGCATTAAACGAGCATTAATCAATTTTTCACGATTATCTAAGGTTCGACGAATGCTGGTTTATGGCATACCGGCACCTCCAAATGTCTTCCGTTGCTACTCAAATTTTGCGTGGCCGCTTTATCTGACCCGAGGAACTTTTAATGTGATTTCCGGAGAATTTTGTTCCGGGAACTTGGAATCCCGAAAAACCGTGTATTATACCCTTCAATTTGAGCCGTTCGAGAGGTCGTGCCGGACCCGGTTTATTTTTCTCCCGGTTTCTCAAGCACGCGTCCGAGGTCATTTAAGGAGTCAACCTATTCGATTCAGCCTCAAATAACGAGCATTAAACGAGCATTAATCCGTTTTCCACGATTATCTAAGGTTCGAAGAATGCTGGTTTATGGCATACCGGCAATCCCAAATGTCTTCCGTTGCTACTCAAATTTTGAGTGGCCGCTTTATCTGACCCGAGGAACTTTCTATGTGATTTCTGGAGAATTTTTTTCCGGGACCCAGGAATCCCGAAAAACCGTGTATTATACACTTCAATTTGAGCCGTTCAGGAGCTCGTACCGGACCCGGTTTCTTTTTCTCCCGATTTTTCAATCACGCATCCGAGGTTATTTCAGGAGTTTACTTATTCGATTCAGCCTGAAATAATGAGCATTTAACGAGCATTAATCCATTTTTCACGATTATCCGAGGTTCGACGAATGCTAGTTTATGGCATACCGCACCCCCAAATGTCTTCTTGTTGCTACTCAAATTTTGCGTGGCCGCTTTATCTGACCCGAGTAACTTTCTATGTGATTTCCGGAGAATTTTGTTCCAGGACCCTGGAATCCCGAAAAACCGTGTATTATACACTTCAATTTGAGCCGTTCGGGAGGTCGTACCGGACCCGATTTCTTTTTCTCCCGTTTTTTCAATCACGCGTCCGAGGTCATTTCAGAAGTTAACCTATTCGATTCAGCCTCAAATAACGAGCATTAAACGATCATTAATCCATTTTTCACGATTATCTAAGGTTCGACGAATGCTCATTTATGGCATACAGGCACCTCCAAATGTCTTCCGTTGCTACTCAAATTTTGCGTGGCCGCTTTATCTTACCCGAGTAACTTTCTATGTGATTTCCGGAGAATTTTCTTCCGGGACCCTGGAATCCCGAAAAATCGTGTATTATACACTTCAATTTGAGCCGTTCGGGAGGTCGTTGGGGTCCCGGTTTCTTTTTCTCCCGGTTTTTGAATCACGCATCCGAGGTCATTTCAGGAGTTAACCTATTCGATTCAGCCTGAAATAACGAGCATTAAACGAGCATGAATCCAATTTTCACGATTATCCGAGGTTCGACGAATGTTGGTTTTTGGCATACCGCACCCCCAAATGTCTTCTCATTTGCTACTCAAATTTTGCGTGGCCGCTTTATCTGACCCGAGAAACTTTCCGTGTGATTTCCGGAGAATTTTGTTCCGGGACCACGAATCCAGGAAAAATCGTGTATTATACACTTCAATTTGAGCCGTTCGTGAGGTCGTCATCGACCGGTTTCGTTTTCTCCGGTTTCTCAATCACGCGTCCGAGGTCATTTCAGAGTTTACCTATTCGATTCAAAGATCAAATAACGAGCATTAAACGAGCATTAATCAATTTTTCACGATTATCTAAGGTTCGACGAATGCTGGTTTATGGCATTCCGGCACCTCCAAATGTCTTCCGTTGCTACTCAAATTTTGCGTGGCCGCTTTATTTGACCCGAGGAACTATCTATGTGATTTCTGGAGAATTTTGTTCCGGGATCCAGGAATCCCGAAAAACCGTGTATTATACACTTCAATTTGAGCCGTTCGGGAGCTCGTACCGGACCTGGTTTCTTTTTCTCCCGGTTTTTCAATCACGCATCCGAGGTCATTTCAGGGGTTTACTTATTCAATTCAGCCTGAAATAACGAGCATTTAACGAGCATTAATCCATTTTTCACGATTATCCGAGGTTCGACGAATGCTGGTTTATGGCATACCGGCACCCCCAAATTTCTTCCGTTGCTAGTCAAATTTTGCGTTGCCGCTTTAAGTGTCCCGATGAACTTTATATGTGATTTCCGGAGAATTTTGTTCCGGGACCCTGGAATTCCCGAAAAACCGTGTATTATACATTTCAATTTGAGCCGTTCGGGAGGTCGTATCGGACCCGGTTTCTTTTTCTCCCGGTTTTTGAATCACGGGTACGAGGTCATTTCAGAAGTTAACCTATTCGATTCAGCCTCAAATAACGAGCATTAAACGGGCATTAATCCATTTTTCACGATTATCCGAGGTTCGACGAATGCTGGTTTATGGCATAGAGGCACCCCCAAATGTCTTCCGTTGCTACTTAAATTTTGCGTGGCCGCTTTATCTGACCCGAGTAACTTTCTATGTGATTTCCGGCGAATTTTGTTCCGGGACCCTGGAATCCCGAAAAACCGTGTATTATACACTTCAATTTGAGCCGTTCAGGAGCTCGTACCGGACCTGATTTCTTTTTCTCCCGGTTTTTTAATCACGCGTCCGAGGTCATTTAAGGAGTTAACCTATTCGATTTAGCCTCAAATAACGAGCTTTAAACGAGTATTAATCCATTTTTCACGATTATCCGAGGTTCGACGAATGCTGATTTATGGCATACCGGCACCCCTAAATGACTTCCGTTGCTACTCAAATTTTGCGTGGCCGCTTTAAGCGACCCAAGAAACTTTCTATGTGATTTCCGAAGAATTTTGTTCCGGGACCCTCGAATCCCGAAAAACCGTGTATTATACACTTCAATTTGAGCCGTTCGGGAGGTCGTACCGGACCCGATTTATTTTTCTCCCGGTTTTTCAATCACGCGTCCGAGGTCATTTAAGGAGTTAACCTATTCGATTTAGCCTCAAATAACGAGCATTAAACGAGCATTAATCCATTTTTCACGATTATCCGAGGTTCGACGAATGCTCGTTTATGGCATACCGGCACCCCCAAATGTCTTCCGTTGCTACTCAAATTTTGCGTGGCCGCTTTATCTGACCCGAGTAACTTTCTATGTGATTTTCGGAGAATTTTGTTCCGGGACCGTGGAATCCCGAAAAACCGTGTATTATACACCTCAATTTGAGCCGTTCGGTAGGTCGTACCGTACCCGGTTTCTTTTACTCCCGGTTTTTCAATCACGCATCCGAGGTCATTTCAGGAGTTTACTTATTCGATTCAGCCTGAAATAACGAGCATTTAACGAGCATTAATCCATTTTTCACGATTATCCGAGGTTCGACGAATGCTAGTTTATGGCATACCGCACCCCCAAATGTCTTCTCGCTACTCAAATTTTGCGTGGCCGCTTTATCTGACCCGAGGAACTTTCTATGTGATTTCTGGAAAATTTTGTTCCGGGACCCAGGAATCCCGAAAAACCGTGTATTATACACTTCAATTTGAGCCGGTTGGGAGGTCGTACCGGACCCGGTTTCTTTTTCTCCCTGTTGTTCAATCACTCGTACGAGGTCATTTAAGGAGTTAACCTATTCGATTTAGCCTCAAATAACGTGCATTAAACGAACAATAATCCATTTTCACGATTATCCGAGGTTCGACGAATGCTGGTTTTTGGCATACCGGCACCCCCAAATGTCTTCCGTTGCTACTCAAATTTTGCGTGGCCGCTTTATCTGACCCGAGTAACTTTCAATGTGATTTTTGGAGAATTTTGTTTCGGGACCCTGGAATCCCGAAAAACCGTGTATTATACACTTAAATTTGAGCCGTTCGGGAGGTCGGATCGGACCCGGTTTCTTTTTCTCCCGAATTTTGAATCACGCGAACGACGTTATTTAAGAGTTCACCTATTCGATTCAGCCACAAATAACGAGCATTAATCCGTTTTTCACGATTATCTAAGGTTCGACAAATACTGGTTTATGGCATACCGGCATCCCCAAATGTCTTCTGTTACTAGTCAAATTTTGCGTGGCCTCTTTATCTGACCCGAGGAACTTTCTATGTGATTTCCGGAGAAATTTTTCCGGGACCCTGGAATCCCGAAAAACCGTGTATTATACACTTTAATTTGAGCCGTTCGGGAGGTCGTACCGGAACCGGTTTATTTTTCTCCCTTTTTTGAATCACGGGTACGAGGTCATTTCAGGAGTTAACCTATTGGATTCAGCGTCAAATAACGAGCATTAAACGATCATTAATCCATTTTTCACGATTATCCGAGGTTCGAAGAATGTTGGTTTTTGGCATACCGGCACCTCCAAATATCTTCCGTTGCTACTCAAATTTTGCGTGGCCGCTTTATCTAACCCGAGTAACTTTCTATGTGATTTCCGGAGAATTTTGTTCCGAGACCCTGGAATCCAGAAAAATCGTGTATACACTTCAATTTGAGCCGTTCGGGAGGTCGTACCGGACCCGGTTTATTTTTCTCCCGGTTTCTCAATCACGCGTCCGAGGTCATTTAAGGAGTTAACCTATTCGATTCAGCCTCAAATAACGAGCATTAAACGAGCATTAATCCGTTTTTAACGATTATCTAAGGTTCGAAGAATGCTGGTTTATGGCATACCGGCACTCCCAAATGTCTTCCGTTGCTACTCAAATTTTGCGTGGCCGCTTTTTCTGACCCGAGGAACTTTCTATGTGATTTCTGGAGAATTTTGTTCCGGGACCCTGGAATTCCCGAAAAACCGTGTATTATACACTTCAATTTGAGCCGTTCGGGAGGTCGTACCGGACCCGATTTATTTTTCTCCCGGTTTTTCAATCACGCGTCCGAGGTCATTTAAGGATTTAACCTATTCGATTTAGCCTCAAATAACGAGCATTAAACGAGCATTAATCCATTTTTCACGATTATCCGAGGTTCGACGAATGCTCGTTTATGGCATACCGGCACCCCCAAATGTCTTCCGTTGCTACTCAAATTTTGCGTGGCCGCTTTATCTGACCCGAGTAACTTTCTATGTGATTTTCGGAGAATTTTGTTCCGGGACCCTGGAATCCCGAAAAACCGTGTATTATACACTTCAATTTGAGCCGTTCGGGAGGTCGGATCGGACCCGGTTTCTTTTTCTCCCGGTTTTTGAATCACGCGAACGACGTCATTTCAGGAGTTAACCTTTTCGATTCAGCCACAAATAACGAGCATTATTACATTTTTCACGATTATCCGAGGTTCGACGAATGCTGGTTTATGGCATACCGGCACCCCCAAATGTCTTCCGTTGCTACTCAAATTTTGCGTTGCCGCTTTAAGCGACCCGATGAACTTTATATGTGATTTCCGGAGAATTTTGTTCCGGGACCCTGGAATCCCGAAAAACTGTGTATTATACGCTTCAATTTGAGCCGTTCGGGAGGTCGTACAGGACCCGATTTCTTTTTCTCCCGGTTTTTCAATCACGCGTACGATGCCATTTCAGAAGTTAACCTATTCGATTGAGCCTCAAATAACGAGTATTAAACGACCATTCATCCATTTTTCACGATTATCCGAGGTTCGACGAATGCTGGTTTATAGCATACCGGCATCCCCAAATGTCTTCTGTTACTACTCAAATTTTGCGTGGCCTCTTTATCTGACCCGAGGAACTTTCTATGTGATTTCCGGAGAATTTTGTTCCGGGACCCTGGAATCCCGAAAAACCGTGTATTATACACTTCAATTTGAGCCGTTCGGGAGGTCGTACCGGACCCGGATTCTTTTTCTCTTGGTTTTTCAATCACGCGTACGAGGTCATTTAAGGAGTTAACCTATTCGATTTAGCTTCAAATAACGTGCATTAGTCCATTTTTCAGGATTATCCGAGGTTCGACGAATGCTGGTTTTTGGCATACCGGCACCCCCAAATGTCTTTCGTTGCTACTCAAATTTTGCGTGGTCGCTTTATCTGACCCGAGTAAGTTCCTATGTGATTTCTGGAGAATTTTTTTCCGGCACCCTGGAATTCCCGAAAAACCGTGTATTATACACTTAAATCTGAGCCGTTCGGGAGGTCGGATCGGACCCGGTTTCTTTTTCTCGCGGTTTTTGAATCACGAGAACGACGTCATTTCAGGAGTTCACCTATTCGATTCAGCCACAAATAACGAGCATTAATACATTTTTCACGATTATCCGAGGTTCGACGAATGTTGGTTTATGGCATACCGGCACCCCCAAATGTCTTCCGTTGCTACTCAAATTTTGCGTGGCCGCTTTAAGCGACCCGAGGAACTTTCTATGTGATTTCCGAAGAATTTTGTTCTGGGACCCTCGAATCCCGAAAAACCGTGTATTATACACTTCAATTTGAGCCGTTCGGGAGGTCGTACCGGACCCGATTTCTTTTTCTCCCGGTTTTTCAATCACGCGTCAAAGGTCATGTCAGAAGTTAACCTATTCGATTCAGCGTCAAATAACGAGTATTAAACGACCATTAATCCATTTTTCACGATTATCCGAGGTTCGACGAATCTTGGTTTATGGCATACCGCATCCCCAAATGTCTTCATTACTACTCAAATTTTGCGTGGCCTCTTTATCTGACCCGAGGAACTTTTTGTGTGATTTCCGGAGAATTTTTTTCCGGGACCCTGGAATCCCGAAAATCCGTGTATTATACACTTCAATTTGAGCCGATCGGGAGGTCTTACCGGAACCGGTTTCTTTTTCTCCAGGTTTTGAATCACGGGTACGAGGTCATTTCAGGAGTTAACCTATTCGATTCAGCCTCAAATAACGAGCATTAAACGATCATTAATCCATTTTTCACGATTATCCGAGGTTCGACGAATGCTCGTTTATGGCATACAGGCACCCCCAAATGTCTTCCGTTGCTACTCAAATTTTGCGTGGCCGCTTTATCTTACCCGAGTAACTTTCTATGTGATTTGCGGAGAATTTTGTTCCGGGACCCTGGAATCTCGCAAAACCGTGTATTATACACTTTAATTTGAGCCGATCGGGAGGTCTTACCGGAACCGGTTTCTTTTTCTCCAGGTTTTGAATCACGGGTACGAGGTCATTTCAGGAGTTAACCTATTCGATTCAGCCTCAAATAACGAGCATTAAACGATCATTAATCCATTTTTCACGATTATCCGAGGTTCGACGAATGCTCGTTTATGGCATACAGGCACCCCCAAATGTCTTCCGTTGCTACTCAAATTTTGCGTGGCCGCTTTATCTGACCCGAGTAACTTTCAATGTGATTTTTGGAGAATTTTGTTTCGGGACCCTGGAATCCCGAAAAACCGTGTATTATACACTTAAATTTGAGCCGTTCGGGAGGTCGGATCGGACCCGGTTTCTTTTTCTCCCGAATTTTGAATCACGCGAACGACGTTATTTCAGGAGTTCACCTATTCGATTCAGCCACAAATAACGAGCATTAATCCGTTTTTCACGATTATCTAAGGTTCGACAAATACTGGTTTATGGCATACCGGCATCCCCAAATGTCTTCTGTTACTAGTCAAATTTTGCGTGGCCTCTTTATCTGACCCGAGGAACTTTCTATGTGATTTCCGGAGAAATTTTTCCGGGACCCTGGAATCCCGAAAAACCGTGTATTATACACTTTAATTTGAGCCGTTCGGGAGGTCGTACCGGAACCGGTTTATTTTTCTCCCTTTTTTGAATCACGGGTACGAGGTCATTTCAGGAGTTAACCTATTGGATTCAGCGTCAAATAACGAGCATTAAACGATCATTAATCCATTTTTCACGATTATCCGAGGTTCGAAGAATGTTGGTTTTTGGCATACCGGCACCTCCAAATATCTTCCGTTGCTACTCAAATTTTGCGTGGCCGCTTTATCTAACCCGAGTAACTTTCTATGTGATTTCCGAGAATTTTGTTCCGAGACCACTGAATCCGGAAAAATCGTGTTTTATACACTTCAATTTGAGCCGTTCGGGAGGTCGTCTCGGACCGGTTTATTTTTCTCCCGGTTTCTCAATCACGCGTCCGAGGTCATTTAAGGAGTTAACCTATTCGATTCAGCCTCAAATAACGAGCATTAAACGAGCATTAATCCGTTTTTAACGATTATCTAAGGTTCGAAGAATGCTGGTTTATGGCATACCGGCACTCCCAAATGTCTTCCGTTGCTACTCAAATTTTGCGTGGCCGCTTTTTCTGACCCGAGGAACTTTCTATGTGATTTACGGAGAATTTTGTTCCGGACCTGAATTCCCGAAAACGTGTATTATACACTTCAATTTGAGCCGTTCGAGGTCGTGCGGACCCGATTTATTTTTCTCCCGGTTTTTCAATCACGCGTCCGAGGTCATTTAAGGATTTAACCTATTCGATTTAGCCTCAAATAACGAGCATTAAACGAGCATTAATCCATTTTTCACGATTATCCGAGGTTCGACGAATGCTGGTTTATGGCATACCGCACCCCAAATGTCTTCCGTTGCTACTCAAATTTTGCGTGGCGCTTTCCATCGACCCGAGTAACTTTCTATGTGATTTTCGGAGAATTTTGTTCCGGGACCCTGGAATCCCGAAAAACCGTGTATTATACACTTCAATTTGAGCCGTTCGGGAGGTCGGATCGGACCCGGTTTCTTTTTCTCCCGGTTTTTGAATCACGCGAACGACGTCATTTCAGGAGTTAACCTTTTCGATTCAGCCACAAATAACGAGCATTATTACATTTTTCACGATTATCCGAGGTTCGACGAATGCTGGTTTATGGCATACCGGCACCCCCAAATGTCTTCCGTTGCTACTCAAATTTTGCGTTGCCGCTTTAAGCGACCCGATGAACTTTATATGTGATTTCCGGAGAATTTTGTTCGGGACCACGAATCCCGAAAAACGTGTATTATACGCTTCAATTTGAGCCGTTCGGAGGTCGTCTGACAGACCCGATTTCTTTTTCTCCCGGTTTTTCAATCACGCGTACGATGCCATTTCAGAAGTTAACCTATTCGATTGAGCCTCAAATAACGAGTATTAAACGACCATTCATCCATTTTTCACGATTATCCGAGGTTCGACGAATCTTTGGTTTATAGCATACCGCATCCCCAAATGTCTTCTCATACTACTCAAATTTTGCGTGGCCTCTTTATCGACCGAGGAACTTTCTATGTGATTTCCGGAGAATTTTGTTCCGGACCACGGAATCCCGAAAACCGTGTATTATACACTTCAATTTGAGCCGTTCGGAGGTCGTGACGGACCGGATTCTTTTTCTCTTGGTTTTTCAATCACGCGTTTGAGGTCATTTAAGGAGTTAACCTATTCGATTTAGCTTCAAATAACGTGCATTAGTCCATTTTTCAGGATTATCCGAGGTTCGACGAATGCTGGTTTTTGGCATACCGGCACCCCCAAATGTCTTTCGTTGCTACTCAAATTTTGCGTGGTCGCTTTATCGACCCGAGTAAGTTCCTATGTGATTTACGAGAATTTTTTTCCGACTGAAATTCCCGAAAACCGTGTATTATACACTTAAATCTGAGCCGTTCGGGAGGTCGGATCGGACCCGGTTTCTTTTTCTCGCGGTTTTTGAATCACGAAACGACGTCATTTCGGGAGTTCACCTATTCGATTGACCACAAATAACGAGCATTAATACATTTTTCACGATTATCCGAGGTTCGACGAATGTTGGTTTATGGCATACCGGCACCCCCAAATGTCTTCCGTTGCTACTCAAATTTTGCGTGGCCGCTTTAAGCGACCCGAGGAACTTTCTATGTGATTTCCGAAGAATTTTGTTCCGGGACCCTCGAATCCCGAAAAACCGTGTATTATACACTTCAATTTGAGCCGTTCGGGAGGTCGTACCGGACCCGATTTCTTTTTCTCCCGGTTTTTCAATCACGCGTCAAAGGTCATGTCAGAAGTTAACCTATTCGATTCAGCGTCAAATAACGAGTATTAAACGACCATTAATCCATTTTTCACGATTATCCGAGGTTCGACGAATGCTGGTTTATGGCATACCGGCATCCCCAAATGTCTTCTGTTACTACTCAAATTTTGCGTGGCCTCTTTATCTGACCCGAGGAACTTTTTGTGTGATTTCCGGAGAATTTTTTTCCGGGACCCTGGAATCCCGAAAATCCGTGTATTATACACTTCAATTTGAGCCGATCGGGAGGTCTTACCGGAACCGGTTTCTTTTTCTCCAGGTTTTGAATCACGGGTACGAGGTCATTTCAGGAGTTAACCTATTCGATTCAGCCTCAAATAACGAGCATTAAACGATCATTAATCCATTTTTCACGATTATCCGAGGTTCGACGAATGCTCGTTTATGGCATACAGGCACCCCCAAATGTCTTCCGTTGCTACTCAAATTTTGCGTGGCCGCTTTATCTTACCCGAGTAACTTTCTATGTGATTTGCGGAGAATTTTGTTCCGGGACCCTGGAATCTCGCAAAACCGTGTATTATACACTTTAATTTGAGCCGTTTGGGAGGTCGTAGTGGACTCGGTTTCTTTTTCTCCCGGCTTTTGAATCACGCATCCGAGGTCATTTCAGGAGTTAACCTTTTCGATTCAGCCTCAAATAACGAGCATTAAACGAGCAAGAATCAATTTTTCACGATTATCCGAGGTTCGACGAATGCTGGTTTATGGCATACCGGCACCCCCAAATGTCTTCCGTTGCTACTCAAATTTTGTGTGCCGCTTTATCTTACCCGAGTAACTTTCTACGTGATTTCGGGAGAATTTTTTTTCCGGGACCCTGGAAACCCGAAGAACCGTGTATTATACACTTCAATTTGAGCCGTTCGGGAGGTCGTACCGGACCCGGATTCTTTTTCTCTTGGTTTTTCAATCACGCGTACGAGGTCATTTAAATAGTAAACCTATTCGATTTAGCTTCAAATAACGTGCATTAGTCCATTTTTCAGGATTATCCGAGGTTCGACGAATGCTGGTTTTTGGCATACCGGCACCCCCAAATGTCTTTCGTTGCTACTCAAATTTTGCGTGGTCGCTTTATCTGACCCGAGTAAGTTCCTATGTGATTTCTGGAGAATTTTTTTCCGGCACTCGAATTCAAAAAACGTGTATTATACACTTAAATCTGAGCCGTTCGGGAGGTCGGATCGGACCCGGTTTCTTTTTCTCGCGGTTTTTGAATCACGCGAACGACGTCATTTCAGGAGTTCACCTATTCGATTCAGCCACAAATAACGAGCATTAATACATTTTTCACGATTATCCGAGGTTCGACGAATGTTGGTTTATGGCATACCGGCACCCCCAAATGTCTTCCGTTGCTACTCAAATTTTGCGTGGCCGCTTTAAGCGACCCGAGGAACTTTCTATGTGATTTCCGAAGAATTTTGTTCCGGGACCCTCGAATCCCGAAAAACCGTGTATTATACACTTCAATTTGAGCCGTTCGGGAGGTCGTACCGGCCCGATTTCTTTTTCTCCCGGTTTTTCAATCACGCGTCAAAGGTCATGTCGGAAGTTAACCTATTCGATTCAAATCAAATAACGAGTATTAAACGACCATTAATCCATTTTTCACGATTATCCGAGGTTCGACGAATGCTTTGGTTTATGGCATACCAAGATCCCCAAATGTCTTCTCGTTACTACTCAAATTTTGCGTGGCCTCTTTATCGACTGAGGAACTTTTGTGTGATTTCCGGAGAATTTTTTTCCGGGACCCTGGAATCCCGAAAATCCGTGTATTATACACTTCAATTTGAGCCGATCGGGAGGTCGTACCGGAACCGGTTTCTTTTTCTCCAGGTTTTGAATCACGGGTACGAGGTCATTTCAGGAGTTAACCTATTCGATTCAGCCTCAAATAACGAGCATTAAACGATCATTAATCCATTTTTCACGATTATCCGAGGTTCGACGAATGCTCGTTTATGGCATACAGGCACCCCCAAATGTCTTCCGTTGCTACTCAAATTTTGCGTGGCCGCTTTATCTTACCCGAGTAACTTTCTATGTGATTTGCGGAGAATTTTGTTCCGGGACCCTGGAATCTCGCAAAACCGTGTATTATACACTTTAATTTGAGCCGTTTGGGAGGTCGTAGTGGACTCGGTTTCTTTTTCTCCCGGCTTTTGAATCACGCATCCGAGGTCATTTCAGGAGTTAACCTTTTCGATTCAGCCTCCAATAACGAGCATTAACCGAGCAAGAATCAATTTTTCACGATTATCCGAGGTTCGACGAATGCTGGTTTATGGCATACCGGCACCCCCAAATGTCTTCCGTTGCTACTCAAATTTTGTGTGCCGCTTTATCTTACCCGAGTAACTTTCTACGTGATTTCGGGAGAATTTTTTTTCCGGGACCCTGGAAACCCGAAGAACCGTGTATTATACACTTCAATTTGAGCCGTTCGGGAGGTCGTACCGGACCCGGATTCTTTTTCTCTTGGTTTTTCAATCACGCGTACGAGGTCATTTAAATAGTAAACCTATTCGATTTAGCCTCAAATAACGTGCATTAATCCATTTTTCAGGATTATCCGAGGTTCGACGAATGCTGGTTTTTGGCATACCGGAACCCCCGAATGTCTTTCGTTGCTACTCAAATTTTGCGTGGTCGCTTTATCTGACCCGAGTAAGTTCCTATGCGATTTCCGGAGAATTTTGTTCCGGCACCCTGGAATTCCCGAAAAACCGTGTATTATACACTTCAATTTGAGCCGTTCGGGAGGTCGTAACGGACCCGGTTTCTTTTTCTCCCGGTTTTTCAATCACGCGTTCGAGGTCATTTTAGGAGTTAACCTATTCGATTCAGCCTCAAATAACGAGCATTAAACGAGCATTAATCCATTTTTCACGATTATCCGAGGTTCGACGAATGCTCGTTTATGGCATACCGGCATCCCCAAATGTCTTCCGTTGTTACTCAAATTTTGTGTGGCCGCTTTATCTGACCCGAGTAACTTTCTATGTGATTTTCGGAGAATTATGTTCCGGGACCCTGGAATCCCGAAAAACCGTGTATTATACACTTAAATTTGAGCCGTTCGGGAGATCGGATCAGACCCGGTTTCTTTTTCTCCCGGTTTTTGAATCACGCGAATGACGTCATTTCAGGAGTTCACCTATTCGATTCAGCCTCAAAGAACGAGCATTATTCCATTTTTCACGATTACCCGAGGTTCGACGAATGCTGGTTTATGGCATACCGGCACCCCCAAATTTCTTCCGTTGCTACTCAAATTTTGCGTTGCCGCTTTAAGCGACCCTAGGATCTTTCTATGTGATTTCCGGAGAATTTTGTTCCGGGACCCTGGAATCCCGAAAAACTGTGTATTATACACTTCAATTTGAGCCGTTCGGGAGGTCGTACCGGACCCGGTTTCTTTTTCTCCAAGTTTTTGAATCACGGGTACGAGGTTATTTCAGGAGTTAACCTATTCGATTCAGCCTCAAATAACGAGCATTAATCCATTTTTCACGATTATCCGAGGTTCGACGAATGCTGGTTTATGGCATACCGGCACCCCCAAATGTCTTCCGTTGCTACTTAAATTTAGCGTCGCCGCTTTATCTTTCCCGAGGAACTTTCTACGTGATTTCCGGAGAATTTTGTTCCGGGACCCTGGAAACCCGAAGAACCGTGTATTATATACACTTCAATTTGAGCCGTTCGGGAGGTCGTATCGGACCGGAATTCTTTTTCTCCTGGTTTTTCAATCACGCGTACGAGGTCATTTAAGGAGTGTACCTATTCGATTTACCTCAAATAACGTGCATTAATCCATTTTTCACGATTATCCGAGGTTCGACGAATGCTGGTTTTTGGCATACCGGCACCCCCAAATGTCATCCTTTGCTACTCAAATTTTGCGTGCCGCTTTATCTGATCCGGGGAACTTTCTATGTGATTTCCGGAGAATTTTGTTCCAGGACCCTGGAATCCCGAAAAACCCTGTATTATACACTTCAATTTGAGCCGTTCGGGAGGTCGTACTGGACCCGGTTTCTTTTTCTCCCGGTTTTTCAATCACGCGTCCGAGGTCATTTCAGGAGTTTACCTATTCGATTCAGCCTCAAATAACGAGCATTAATCCATTTTTCACGATTATCCGAGGTTTGACGTATGTTGGTTTATGGCATACCAGCACCCCCAAATATCTTCTGTTGCTACTCAAATTTTGCTTGGCCGCTTTATCTGACCTGAGGATCTTTCTATTCGATTTCCGGAGAATTTTGTTCCGGGACCCTGGAATCCCGAAAAACCGCGTATTATACACTTCAATTTGAGCCGTTTGGGAGGTCGTACAGGACCTGGTTTTTTTTTCTCTCGGCTTTTCACGCGTCCGAGTCATTTCAGGAGTTTACTTATTTGATTCAGCCTCAAATAACGAGCATTTAACGAACACTAATCCATTTTTCACGATTATCCGAGGTTCGACATATGCTGGTTTATGGCATACCGGCACCCCCAAATGTCTTCTGTTGCTACTCAAATTTTGCGTGACCGCTTTATCTGATCCGGAGAACTTTCTATGTGATTTCCGGAGAATTTTGTTCCGGGACCCTGGAATCCCGAAAAACCGTGTATTATACAACTTCAATTTGAGCCGTTCGGGAGGTCGTACCGGACCCGGTTTCTTTTTCTCCCGGTTTTTCAATCACGCGTCCGAGGTCATTTCAGGAGTTTACCAATTCGATTCAGCCTCAAATAACAACATTTAACGAGCATTAATCCATTTTCCCTGATTATCCGAGGTTCGACGTATGCTGGTTTATGGCATACCGGCATCCCCAAATGTCTTCTGTTGCTACTCAAATTTTGCGTGGCCGCTTTATCTGACCCGAGGAAACTTCTAAGTGATTTCCGGAGAATTTTGTTCCGGGACCCTGGAATCCCGAAAAACCGTGTATTATACACTTCAATTTGAGCCGTTCCGGAGGTCGTACTGGACCCGGTTTCTTTTTGTCCCGGTTATTCAATCACGCGTCCGAGGTCATTTCAGGAGTTTACATATTCGATTCAGCCTCAAATAACGAGCATTAATCCATTTTTCACGATTATCTAAGGTTCGACGAATGCTTGTTTATAGCATACCGGCACCCCCAAATGTCTTCCGTTGATACTCAAATTTTGCGTGGCTGCTTTATCTGACCTAAGGAACTTTCTATGTGATTTGCGGAGAATTTTATTCCGGGACCCTGGAATCCCGAAAAACCGTGTATTATAAACTTCAATTTGAGCCGTTCGGGAGGTCGTACTGGACCCGGTTTCTTTTTCTCCCAGTTTTTCAATCACGCGTCCGAGATCATTTCAGGAGTTTACCAATTCGATTCAACCTCAAATAACGAGCATTTAACGAGCATTAATCCATTTTCCACGATTATCCGAGGTTCGACGAATGCTTGTTTATGGCATACCGGCATCCCCAAATGTCTTCTGTTGCTACTCAAATTTTGTGTGGCCGCTTTATCTAACCCGAGGAACTTTCTATCTGATTTCCGGAGAATTTTGTTCCGGAACCCTGGAATCCCGAAAAACCGTGTATTATACACTTCAATTTGAGCCGTTCGGGAGGTCGTACCGGACCTGGTTTCTTCTTCTCCCAGTTTTTCAATCACGCGTCCGATGTCATTTAAGGAGTTAACCTATTCGATTCAGTCTCAAATAACGAGCATTAATCCATTTTTCACGATTATCCGAGGTTCGACGAATGCTCGTTTATGGCATATCGGTACCCCCAAATGTCTTCCGTTGCTACTCAAATTTTGCGTGGCCGCTTTATCTGACCCGAGTAACTTTCAATGTGATTTCCGGAGTATTTTGCTCTGGGACCCTAAAATCCCGAAAAACCGTGTATTATACACTTCAATTTGAGCCGTTCGGGAGGTCGTATCGGACCCGGTTTCTTTTTCTCACGGTTTTTCAATCACCCGTCCAAGGTTATTTAAGGAGTTAACCTACTCGATTCAGTCTCAAATAACGAGCATTAATCCATTTTTCACTATTATCCGAGGTTCGACGAATGCTCGTTTATGGCATACCGGCACGCTCAAATGTCTTCCGTTGCTACTCAAATTTTGCATAGCCGCTTTATCTTACCCGAGGAACTTTCTATGTAATTTCCGGAGAATTTTGTTCCGGGACCCTGGAATCCCGAAAAACCGTGTATTATATACACTTCAATTTGAGCCGTTCGGGAGGTCGTACCGGACTTGGTTTCTTTTTCTCCCGGTTTTTAAATCATGCGAACGACGTCATTTCAGGAGTTAACCTATTTGATTAGCTTCAAATAACGAGCATTAAACGAGCATTAATCCATTTTTCACGATTATCCGAGGTTCGACGTATGCTGGTTTATGGCATACCGGCACCCCCAAATATCTTCTATTGCTACTCAAATTTTGCGTGGCCGCTTTATCTGATCCGAGAAACTTTCTATGTGATTTCCGGAGAATTTTGTTCCGGGACCCTGGAATCCCGAAAAACCGTGTATAATAAACTTCAATTTGAGCCGTTCGGGAGGTCGTACCGGACCCAGTTTCTTCTTCTCCCGATTTTGAATCACGCGTCCGAGGTCATTTCAGGAGTTTACCTATTCGATTCAGCCTCAAATAACGAGCATTAATCCATTTTTCACGATTATCTAAGGTTCGACGACTGCTGGTTTATGGCATACGGGCACCCCCAAATATATTTCGTTGCTACTCAAATTTTGAGTGGCCGCTTTATACACTTCAATTTGAGCCGTTCGGGAGGTCGTACCGGACCCGGGTTTTTTTTCTCCCGGTTTTTCAATCACGCGTCCGAGGTCAATTTAGGAGTTTACCGTTTCCATTCAGCCTCAAATAACGAGCATTAATCCATTTTTTATGATTATCGGAGGTTCGACGAATGCTCGTTTATTGCATACCGGCACCCCCATATGTCTTCTGTTGCTACTCAAATTTTGCGTGGCCGCTTTATCTGACCCGAGGTACTTTCTATGTGATTTCCGGAGAATTTTGTTCCGGGGCCCTGTAATCCCGAAAAGCCGTGTATTATACAACTTCAATTTGAGCCGTTCGGGAGTTCGTACCCGACCCGGTTTCTTTTTCTCCCGGGTTTTCAATCACGAGTACGAGGTCATTTAAGGAGTTAACCTATTCGATTCAGCCTCAAATAACGTGCATTAAACGAGCATTAATCCATTTTTCACGATTATCCGACGTTCGACGAATGCTGGTTTTTGGCATACCGGCACCCCCAAATGTCTTCCTTGCTACTCAAATTTTGCGTGGCCGCTTTATCTGATCCAAGTAACTTTCTATTTGATTTCCGGAGAATTTTGTTCGGGGACCCTGGAATTCTCGAAAAACCGTGTATTATACAACTTCAATTTGAGCCGTTCGGGAGGTCGTACCGGACCCGGTTTCTTCTTCTCCCGGTTTTTCAATCATGCGTCCTATGTCATTTAATGAGTTAACCTATTCGATTTAGTCTCAAATAACGAGCATTAAACGAGCATTAATCCATTTTTCACGATTATCCGAGGTTCGACGAATGCTGGTTTATGGCATACCGGCACCCCCAAATGTCTTCCGTTGTTACTCAAATTTTGCGTGGCCGCTTTATCTGATCCGAGGAACTTTCTATGTGATTTCCGGAGAATTTTGTTCCGGTACCCCGGAATCCCGAAAAACCGTGTATTATACACTTCAATTTCAGCCGTTCGGAAGGTCGTACAAGACCCTGTTTCTTTTTCTCCCTGTTTTTCAATCACGAGTCCGAGCTCATTTCAGGAATCAACCTGTTCGATTTCAGGAATCAAATTGTTCGATTTCACCCTCAAATAACGAGCGTTAACACATTTTTCACGAAAATCCGAGTTTCAACGAATGCTGGTTTGTGGCACACCGGCACCCCCAAATGTCTTCCGTTGGTGCTCAAACTTTACGTGGCAGCTTTATCTGACCCGAGGAACTTTCTATGTGATTTCCGGAGAATTTTGTTCTGGGACCCCGGAATCCCGAAAAACCGTGTATTATACACTTCAATTTGAGCCGTTCGGAAGGTCGTACCGGACACGGTTTCTTCTTCTCCCGGTTTTTCAATCACGCGTCCTATGTCATTTAACGAGTTAATCTATTCGATTCAGTCTCAAATAATGAGCATTAAACGAGCATTAATCCATTTTTCACGATTATCCGAGATTCGACGAATGCTCGTTTATGGCATATCGGTACCCCCAAATGTCTTCCGTTGCTACTCAAATTTTGCGTGGCCGCTTTATCTGACTCGAGTAACTTTCTATGTGAGTTCCGTTGAATTTTGCTCTGGGACCCTGAAATCCCGAAAAACCGTGTATTATACACTTCAATTTGAGCCGTTCGGGAGGTCGTATCGGACCCGGTTTCTTTTTCTCCCGGTTTTTCAATCACGCGTCCAAGGTTATTTAAGGAGTTAACCTACTCGATTCAGCCTCAAATAACGAGCATTAAACGAGCATTAATCCATTTTTCACGTTTATCCGAGGTTCGACGAATGCTCGTTTATGACATACCGGCACTCTCAAATGTCTTCCGTTGCTACTCAAATTTTGCGTGGCCGCTTTATCTTACCCGAGGAACTTTCTATGTGATTTCCGGAGAATTTTGTTCCGGGACCCTGGAATCCCGAAAAACCGTGTATTATACACTCCAATTTGAGCCGTTCGGGAGGTCGTACCGGACCTGGTTTCTTTTTCTCCCGGTTTTTAAATCACGCGAACGACGTCATTTCAGGAGTTAACCTATTTGATTCAGCCTCAAATAACGAGCATTAAACGAGCATTAATCCATTTTTCACGATTATCCGAGGTTCGGCGTATGCTGGTTTATGGCATACCGGCACCCCCAAATGTCTTCCGTTGTTACTCAAATTTTGCGTTGCCGCTTTATCTGACCCGAGGAACTTTCAATGTAATTTCCGGAGAATTTTGTTCCAGGACCCTGGAATCCCGAAAAACCGTGTATACACTTCAATTTGAGCCGTTTGGGAGGTCGTACCGGACCCGGTTTCTTTTTCTCCCGGTTTTTCAATCACGCGTCCGAGGTCATTTCAGGAGTTTACCTATTCGATTCAGCCTCAAATAACGAGCATTTAACGAGCATTAATCCATTTTTCACGATTATCCGAGGTTCGACTTATGCTGGTTTATGGCATACCGGCACCCCCAAATGCCTTCTGTTGCTACTCAAATTTTGAGTGGCCGCTTAATCTAACACGGGGAACTTTCTATGTGATTTCCGGAGAATTTTATTCCGGGACCCTCGAATCCCGAAAAACCGTGTATTATACACTTCAATTTGAGCCGTTCGGGAGGTCGTACCGGACCCGGTTTCTTTTTCTCCCGGTTTTTCAATCACGCGTCCGCGGTCATTTTAGGAGTTTACCGTTTCGATTCAACCTCAAATAACGAGATTTAACGAGCATTAATCCATTTTTTACGATTATCGGAGGTTCGACGAATGCTGGTTTATTGCTTACCGGCACCCCCAAATGTCTTCTGTTGCTACTCAAATTTTGCGTGGCCGCTTTATCTGACCCGAGGGACTTTCTATGTGATTTTCGGAGAATTTTGTTCCGGGACCCTGGAATCCCGAAAAACCGTGTATTATACACTTCAATTTGAGCCGTTCGGGAGGTCGTACCGGACCCGGTTTCTTTTTCTCCCGGTTTCTCAATCACGCGTCCGATGTCATTTCAGGAGTTTACCTATTCGATTCAGCCTCAAATAACGAGCATTAATCCATTTTTCACGATTATCCGAGGTTTGATGTATGCTGGTATATGGCATACCGGCACCCCAAATATCTTCTCATTAACTCAAATTTTTCGTGGGCCGCTTTATCTGACCCCAGGAACTGTCTATGCGATTTCCGGAGAATTTTGTTCCGGAACCCCGGAATCCCGAAAAACCGTGTATTATACACTTCAATTTGAGCCGTTCAGGAGGTCGTACCAGACCCGGTTTCTTTTTCTCCCGGTTTTTCAATCACGCGTCCGAGGTAATTTCAGGAGTTTACCTATTCGATTCCGCCTCAAATAACGAGCATTAATCCATTTTTCACGATTATCCGAGGTTTGACGTATGCTTGTCTATGGCATACCGGCACCACCAAATATCTTCTGTTGCTACACAAATTTTGCGTGGCGCTTTATCGATCCGGGAACTTTCTATGTGATTTCCAGAGAATTTTGTTCCGGGACCCCGAAATCCCGAAAACCGTGTATTATACACTTCAATTTGAGCCGTTCGGGAGGTCGTCGGACCCGTTTTTTTTTCTCCGGTTTTTCAATCACGCGTCCGAGGTCATTTCAGGAGTTTACCAATTCGATTCAACCTCAAATAACGAGCATTTAACGAGCATTAATCCATTTTCCACGATTATCCGAGGTTCGACGAAGGTCAAGGTTATGGCATACCGGCACCCCAAAAGTCTTCCGTTGCTACTCAAATTTTGCGTGGCCGCTTTATCGACCCGAGGAACTTTCTATGTGATTTCCGGAGTATTTTGTTCGGGACCCGGAATCTGAAAACCGTGTATTATACACTTCAATTTGAGCCGTTAAGGGAGCTCGTATCGGACCCGGTTTCTTTTTCTCCCGGTTTTTGAATCACGCGTCCGAGGTCATTTCAGGAGTTTACCAATTCGATTGACCTCAAATAACGAGCATTTAACGAGCATTAATCCATTTTCCACAATTATCCGAGGTTCGACGAATCTTTGGTTTATGGCATACCGCATCCCCAAATGTCTTCTGTTACTACTCAAATTGTGCGTGGCCGCTTTATCTGACCCGAGGAAATTCTATGCGATTTCCGGAGAATTTTGTTCCGGGACCTTGGAATCCCGAACAACCGTGTATTATACACTTCAATTTGAGCCGTTCGGGAGGTCGTACCGGACCCGGTTTCTTTTTCTCCCGGTTTCTCAATCACGCGTCCGAGGTCATTTCAGGAGTTTACCTATTCGATTCAGCCTCAAATAATGAGCATTAATCCATTTTTCACGATTATCTAAGGTTCAACGAATGCTGGCTTATAGCATACCGGCACCCCCAAATGTCTTCCGTTGATACTCAAATTTTGCGTGGCCGCTTTATCTAACCCGAGGAACATTCTATGTGATTTCCGGAAAATTTTATTCCGGGACCCTGGAATCCCGAAAAACCGTGTATTATACACTTCAATTTGAGCCGTTCGGGAGGTCGTATCGGACCCGGTTTCTTTTTCTCCCGGTTTTTCAATCACGCGTCCGAGGTCATTTCAGGAGTTTACCTATTCGATTCAGCCTCAAATAACGAGCATTAAACGAGCGTTAATCCATTTTTCACGATTATCCGAGGTTCGACGAAGGCTGGGTTATGGCATACCGGCACCCCCAAAAGTCTTCCGTTGATACTCAAATTTTGCGTGGCCGCTTTATCTGACCCGAGGAACTTTCTATGTGATTTCCGGAGTATTTTGTTCCGGGACCCTGGAATCCTGAAAAACCGTGTATTATACACTTCAATTTGAGCCGTTCGGGAGCTCGTATCAGACCCAGTTTCTTTTTCTCCCGGTTTTTGAATCACGCGTCCGAGGTCATTTCAGGAGTTTACCAATTCGATTCAGCCTCAAATAACGAGCATTTAACGAGCATTAATCCATTTTCCACGATTATTCGAGGTTCGACGGATGCTGGTTTATGGCATACCGGCATCCCCAAATGTCTTCTGTTGCTACTCAAATTTTGCGTGGCCGCTTTATCTGACCCGAGGAACTTTCTATGTGATTTCCGGAGAATTTTGTTCCAGGACCCTAGAATCCCGAAAAACCGTGTATTATACACTTCAATTTGAGCCGTTCGGGAGGTCGTACTGGACCCTGTTTCTTTTTCTCCCGGTTTTTCAATCACGCGTCCGAGGTCATTTCAGGAGTTTACCAATTCGATTCAGCCTCAAATAACGAGCATTTAACGAGCATTAATCCATTTTCCACGATTATCCGAGGTTCGACGAATGCTGGTTTATGGCATACCGGCATCCCCAAATGTCTTCTGTTACTACTCAAATTGTGCGTGGCCGCTTTATCTGACCCGAGGAAATTCTATGCGATTTCCGGAGAATTTTGTTCCGGGACCCTGGAATCCCGAAAAACCGTGTATTATACACTTCAATTTGAGCCGTTCGGGAGGTCGTACCGGACCCGGTTTCTTTTTCTCCCGGTTTCTCAATCACGCGTCCGAGGTCATTTCAGGAGTTTACCTATTCGATTCAGCCTCAAATAACGAGCATTAATCCATTTTTCACGATTATCTAAGGTTCGACGAATGCTGGTTTATAGCATACCGGCACCCCCAAATGTCTTCCGTTGATACTCAAATTTTGCGTGGCCGCTTTATCTGACCAGAGGAACTTTCTATGTGATTTCCGAAAAATTTTATTCCGGGACCCTGTAATCCCGAAAAACCGTGTATTATACACTTCAATTTGAGCCGTTCGGGAGGTCGTACCGGACCCGGTTTCTTTTTCTCCCGGTTTTTCAATCGCGTCCCGAGGTCATTTCAGGAGTTTACCTATTCGATTCAGCCTCAAATAACGAGCATTAATCCATTTTCACGATTATCCGAGGTTTGACGTATGCTTGTCTATGGCATACCGGCACCACCAAATATCTTCTGTTGCTACCCAAATTTTGCGTGGCCGCTTTATCTGATCCGGGGAAATTTCTATGTGATTTCCGGAGAATTTTGTTCCGGGACCATGGAATCCCGAAAAACCGTGTATTATACACTTCAATTTGAGCCGTTCATGAAGTCGTACTGGACCCAGTTTCTTTTTCTCCCGGTTTTTCAATCACGCGTCCGAGGTCATTTCAGGAGTTTACCTATTCGATTCAGCCTCAAATAACGAGCATTAATCCATTTTTCACGATTATCCGAGGTTTTACGTATGCTGGTTTATGGCATACCGGCACCCCCAAATGTCTTCTGTTGCTACTCAAATTTTGCGTGGCCGCTTTATCTGATCCGGGGAACTTTCTATGTGATTTCCGAAGAATTTTGTTCCGTGACTCTGGAATCCCGAAAAACCGTGTATTATATACACTTCAATTTGAGCCGTTCTGGAGGTCGTACTGGACCCTGTTTCTTTTTCTCCCGGTTTTTCAATCACGCGTCCTAGGTCATTTCAGGAGATTACTAATTCGATTCAGCCTCAAATAACGAGCATTTAACAGGCATTAATCCATTTTTCACGATTATCCGAGGTTCGACGTATGCTGGTTTATGGCATACCGGCACCCCCAATTGTCTTCTGTTGCTACTCAAATTTTGCGTGGCCGCTTTATCTGACCCGAGGAAATTCTATGCGATTTCCGGAGAATTTTGTTCCGGGACCTTGGAATCCCGAACAACCGTGTATTATACACTTCAATTTGAGCCGTTCGGGAGGTCGTACCGGACCCGGTTTCTTTTTCTCCCGGTTTTTCAATCACGCGTCCGAGGTCATTTCAGGAGTTTACCTATTCGATTCAGCCTCAAATAACGAGCATTAAACGAGCGTTAATACATTTTTCACGATTATCCGAGGTTCGACTAAGGCTGGGTTATGGCATACCGGCACCCCCAAAAGTCTTCCGTTGATACTCAAATTTTGCGTGGCCGCTTTATCTCGACCCGGAACTTTCTATGTGATTTCGGAGTATTTTGTTCCGAGACCACGGAATCCGAAATATCGTGTATTATACACTTCAATTTGAGCCGTTCGGGAGGTCGTGCGGACCGGTTTCTTTTTCTCCGGTTTTTCAATCACGCGTCCGAGGTCATTTCAGGAGTTTACCTATTCGATTCAGCCTCAAATAACGAGCATTAAACGAGCGTTAATCCATTTTTCACGATTATCCGAGGTTCGACGAAGGCTGGGTTATGGTATACCGGCACCCCCAAAAGTCTTCCGTTGATACTCAAATTTTGCGTGGCCGCTTTATCTGACCCGAGGAACTTTCTATGTGATTTCCGGAGTATTTTGTTCCGGGACCCTGGAATCCTGAAAAACCGTGTATTATACACTTCAATTTGAGCCGTTGGGAGCTCGTACCAGACCCAGTTTCTTTTTCTCCCGGTTTTTGAATCACGCGTCCGAGGTCATTTCAGGAGTTTACCAATTCGATTCAGCCTCAAATAACGAGCATTTAACGAGCATTAATCCATTTTCCACGATTATTCGAGGTTCGACGAATGCTGGTTTATGGCATACCGGCATCCCCAAATGTCTTCTGTTGCTACTCAAATTTTGCGTGGCCGCTTTATCTGACCCGAGGAACTTTCTATGTGATTTCCGGAGAATTTTGTTCCGAGACCCTGGAATCCAGAAATATCGTGTATTATACACTTCAATTTGAGCCGTTCGGGAGGTCGTACCGGAGCGGGTTTCGTTTTCTCCCGGTTTCTCAATCACGCGTCCGAGGTCATTTCAGGAGTTTACCTATTCGATTCAGCTTGAAATAACGAGCATTTAACGAGCATTAATCCATTTTCCACAATTATCCGAGGTTCGACGAATGCTGGTTTATGGCATACCGGCATCCCCAAATGTCTTCTGTTACTACTCAAATTGTGCGTGGCCGCTTTATCTGACCCGAGGAAATTCTATGCGATTTCCGGAGAATTTTGTTCCGGGACCCTGGAATCCCGAAAAACCGTGTATTATACACTTCAATTTGAGCCGTTCGGGAGGTCGTACCGGACCCGGTTTCTTTTTCTCCCGGTTTCTCAATCACGCGTCCGAGGTCATTTCAGGAGTTTACCTTTTCGATTCAGCCTCAAATAACGAGCATTAATCCATTTTTCACGATTATCTAAGGTTCGACGAATGCTGGTTTATGGCATACCGGCACCCCCAAATGTCTTCCGTTGATACTCAAATTTTGCGTGGCCGCTTTATCTGACCCGATGAACTTTCTATGTGATTTCCGGAAAATTTTATTCCGGGACCCTGGAATCCCGAAAAACCGTGTATTATACACTTCAATTTGAGCCGTTCGGGAGGTCGTACCGGACCCGGTTTCTTTTTCTCCCGATTTTTCAATCGCGCGTCCGAGGTCATTTCAGGAGTTTACCTATTCGATTCAGCCTCAAATAACGAGCATTAATCCATTTTCACGATTATCCGAGGTTTGACGTATGCTTGTCTATGGCATACCGGCACCACCAAATATCTTCTGTTGCTACCCAAATTTTGCGTGGCCGCTTTATCTGATCCGGGGAAATTTCTATGTGATTTCCGGAGAATTTTTTTCCGGGACCATGGAATCCCGAAAAACCGTGTATTATACACTTCAATTTGAGCCGTTCATGAGGTCGTACTGGACCCGGTTTCTTTTTCTCCCGGTTTTTCAATCACGCGTCCGAGGTCATTTCAGGAGTTTACCTATTCGATTCAGCCTCAAATAACGAGCATTAATCCATTTTTCACGATTATCCGAGGTTTTACGTATGCTGGTTTATGGCATACCGGCACCCCCAAATGTCTTCTGTTGCTACTCAAATTTTGCGTGGCCGCTTTATCTGATCCGGGGAACTTTCTATGTGATTTCCGAAGAATTTTGTTCCGGGACCCTGGAATCCCGAAAAACCGTGTATTATATACACTTCAATTTGAGCCGTTCTGGAGGTCGTACTGGACCCTGTTTCTTTTTCTCCCCGTTTTTCAATCACGCGTCCTAGGTCGTTTCAGGAGATTACTAATTCGATTCAGCCTCAAATAACGAGCATTTAACAGGCATTAATCCATTTTTCACGATTATGCGAGGTTCGACGTATGCTGGTTTATGGCATACCGGCACCCCCAATTGTCTTCTGTTGCTGCTCAAATTTTGCGTGGCCGCTTTATCTGACCCGAGGAAATTCTATGCGATTTCCGGAGAATTTTGTTCCGGGACCCTGGAATCCCGAAAAACCGTGTATTATACACTTCAATTTGAGCCGTTCGGGAGGTCGTACCGGACCCGGTTTCTTTTTCTCCCGGTTTCTCAATCACGCGTCCGAGGTCATTTCAGGAGTTTACCTATTCGATTCAGCCTCAAATAACGAGCATTAAACGAGCATTAATCCATTTTCCACAATTATCCGAGGTTCGACGAATGCTGGTTTATGGCATACTGGCATCCCCAAATGTCTTCTGTTACTACTCAAATTGTGCGTGGCCGCTTTATCTGACCCGAGGAAATTCTATGCGATTTCCGGAGAATTTTGTTCCAGGACCTTGGAATCCCGAACAACCGTGTATTATACACTTCAATTTGAGCCGTTCGGGAGGTCGTACCGGACCCGGTTTCTTTTTCTCCCGGTTTCTCAATCACGCGTCCGAGGTCATTTCAGGAGTTTACCTATTCGATTCAGCCTCAAATAACGAGCATTAATCCATTTTTCACGATTATCTAAGGTTCGACGAATGCTGGCTTATAGCATACCGGCACCCCCAAATGTCTTCCGTTGATACTCAAATTTTGCGTGGCCGCTTTATCTAACCCGAGGAACATTCTATGTGATTTCCGGAAAATTTTATTCCGGGACCCTGGAATCCCGAAAAACCGTGTATTATACACTTCAATTTGAGCCGTTCGGGAGGTCGTACCGGACCCGGTTTCTTTTTCTCCCGGTTTTTCAATCACGCGTCCGAGGTCATTTCAGGAGTTTACCTATTCGATTCAGCCTCAAATAACGAGCATTAAACGAGCGTTAATCCATTTTTCACGATTATCCGAGGTTCGACGAAGGCTGGGTTATGGCATACTGGCACCCCCAAAAGTCTTCCGTTGATACTCAAATTTTGCGTGGCCGCTTTATCTGACCCGAGGAACTTTCTATGTGATTTCCGGAGTATTTTGTTCCGAGACCCTGGAATCCAGAAATATCGTGTATTATACACTTCAATTTGAGCCGTTCGGGAGGTCGTACCGGACCCGGTTTCTTTTTCTCCCGGTTTTTCAATCACGCGTCCGAGGTCATTTCAGTAGTTTACTTATTCGATTCAGCCTCAAATAATGAGCATTAAACGAGCGTTAATCCATTTTTCACGATTATCCGAGGTTCGACGAAGGCTGGGTTATGGCATACCGGCACCCCCAAAAGTCTTCCGTTGATACTCAAATTTTGCGTGGCCGCTTTATCTGAACCGAGGAACTTTCTATGTGATTTCCGGAGTATTTTTTTCCGAGACCCTGGAATCCAGAAATATCGTGTATTATACACTTCAATTTGAGCCGTTCGGGAGGTCGTTCCGGACCCGGTTTCTTTTTCTCCCGGTTTTTCAATCACGCGTCTGAGGTCATTTCAGGAGTTTACCTATTCGATTCAGCCTCAAATAACGAGCATTAAACGAGCGTTAATCCATTTTTCACGATTATCCGAGGTTCGACGAAGGCTGGGTTATGGCATACCGGCACCCCCAAAAGTCTTCCGTTGATACTCAAATTTTGCGATGCCGCTTTATCTGACCCGAGGAACTTTTTATGTGATTTCCGGAGTATTTTGTTCCGGGACCTTGGAATCCTGAAAAACCGTGTATTATACACTTCAATTTGAGCCGTTCGGGAGCTCGTACCAGACCCAGTTTCCTTTTCTCCCAGTTTTTGAATCACGCGTCCGAGGTCATTTCAGGAGTTTACCAATTCGATTCAGCCTCAAATAACGAGCATTAATCCATTTTCACGATTATCCGAGGTTTGACGTATGCTTGATTATGGCATACCGGCACCACCAAATATCTTCTGTTGCTACCCAAATTTTGCGTGGCCGCTTTATCTGATCCGGGGAAATTTCTATGTGATTTCCGGAGAATTTTGTTCCGGGACCATGGAATCCCGAAAAACCGTGTATTATACACTTCAATTTGAGCTGTTCATGAGGTCGTACTGGAGCCAGTTTCTTTTTCTCCCGGTTTTTCAATCACGCGTCCGAGGTCATTTCAGGAGTTTACCTATTCGATTCAGCCTCAAATAACGAGCATTAATCCATTTTTCACGATTATCCGAGGTTTTACGTATGCTGGTTTATGGCATACCGGCACCCCCAAATGTCTTCTGTTGCTACTCAAATTTTGCGTGGCCGCTTTATCTGATCCGGGGATCTTTCTATGTGATTTCCGAAGAATTTTGTTCCAGGACCCTGGAATCTCGAAAAACCGTGTATTATATACACTTCAATTTGAGCCGTTCTGGAGGTCGTACTGGACCCTGTTTATTTTTCTCCCGGTTTTTCAATCACGCGTCCTAGGTCATTTCAGGAGATTACTAATTCGATTCAGCCTCAAATAACGAGCATTTAACAGGCATTAATCCATTTTTCACGATTATCCGAGGTTCGACGTATGCTGGTTTATGGCATACCGGCACCTCCAATTGTCTTCTGTTGCTACTCAAATTTTGCGTGGCCGCTTTATCTGACCCGAGGAACTTTCTATGCGATTTCCGGAGAATTTTGTTCCGGGACCCTGGAATCCCGAAAAACCGTGTATTATACACTTCAATTTTAGCCGTTCGGGAGGTCGTACCGGACCCGGTTTCTTTTTCTCCCGGTTTCTCAATCACGCGTCCGAGGTCATTTCAGGAGTTTACCTATTCGATTCAGCCTCAAATAACGAGCATTAATCCATTTTTCACGATTATCCGAGGTTTGACGTATGCTTGTCTATGGCATACCGGCACCACCAAATATCTTCTGTTGCTACCCAAATTTTGCGTGGCCGCTTTATCTGATCCGGGGAACTTTCTATGTGATTTCCGGACAATTTTGTTCCGGGACCCTAGAATCCCGAAAAACCGTGTATTATACACTTCAATTTGAGCCGTTCGGGAGGTCGTACTGGACCCGGTTTCTTTTTCTCCCGGTTTTTCAATCACGCGTCCAAGGTCATTTCAGGAGTTTACCTATTCGATTCAGCCTCAAATAACGAGCATTAATCCATTTTTCACGATTATCCGAGGTTTGGCGTATGCTGGTTTATGGCATACCGGCACCCCCAAATGTCTTCTGTTGCTACTCAAATTTTGCGTGGCCGCTTTATCTGATCCGGGAAACTCTCTATGTGATTTCCGGAGAATTTTTTCCGGGACCGTGGAATCCCGAAAAACCGTGTATTATACACTTCAATTTGAGCCGTTCGGGAGGTCGTACTGGACCCTGTTTCTTTTTCTCCCGGTTTTTCAAACACGCGTCCTAGGTTATTTCAGGAGTTTACCTATTGGATTCAGCCTCAAATAACGAGCATTTAACGTGCATTAATCCATTTTCCACGATTATCCGAGGTTCGACGGATGCTGGTTTATGGCATACCGGCATCTCCAAATGTCTTCTGTCGTTACTCAAATTTTGCGTGGCCGCTTTATCTGGCCCGAGGAACTTCCTATGTGATTTCCGGAGAATTTTGTTCCAGGACCCTGGAATCCCGAAAAACCGTGTATTATACACTTCAATTTGAGCCGTTCGGGAGGTCGTACCGGACCCGGTTTCTTTTTCTTCCGGTTTTTGAATCACGGGTACGAGGTCATTTCAGGAGTTAACCTATTCGATTCAGCCTCAAATAACGAGCATTAAACGAGCATTAATCCATTTTTCACGATTATCCGAGGTTCGACGAATGCTGGGTTATGGCATACCGGCACCCCCAAAAGTCTTCCGTTGATACTCAAATTTTGCGTGGCCGCTTTATCTGACCCGAGGAACTTTCTATGTGATTTCCGGAGTATTTTTTCCGGGACCCTGGAATCCTGAAAAACCGTGTATTATACACTTCAATTTGAGCCATTCGGGAGCTCGTACCGGACCCAGTTTCTTTTTCTCCCGGTTTTTGAATCACGAGTACGAGGTCATTTAAGGATTAAACCTATTCGATTCAGCCTCAAATAACGAGCAGTAAACGAGCATTAATCCGTTTTTCACGATTATCCGAGGTTCGACGAATGCTGGTTTATGGCATACCTGCACCCCCAAATGTCTTCCGTTGCTATTCAAATTTTGCGTGGCCGCTTTATCTAACCTGAGTAACTTCTATGTGATTTCCGGAGAATTTTGTTCCGGGACCCTGGAATCCCGAAAAACCGTGTATTATACACTTCAATTTGAGCCGTTCGGGAGGTCGTACCGGACCAAGTTTCTTTTTCTCCTGGTTTTTCAATGACGCGTCCGAGGTCGTTTAAGGAGTTAACCTATTCGATTCAGCCTCAATTAACGAGCATTAAACGCGCACGACTCCATTTTTCACGATTATCCGAGGTTCGACGAAGGCTGGTTTATGGCATACCGGCACCCCCCAAATGTCTTCCGTTGCTACTCAAATTTTGCGTGGCCGCTTTATCTGACCCGAGTAACTTTCTATAGGATTTCGGGAGAATTTTGATCCGGGACCCTGGAATCCCGAAAAACGGTGTATTATACACTTCAATTTGAGCCGTTCGGGAGGTCGTACTGGACCCGGTTTCTTTTTCTCCCGGTTTTTGAATCACGCGAACGAGGTCCTTTCAGGAGTCAACCTATTCGATTCAGCCTCAAAAAACGAGCATTAAACGAGCATTAATCCATTTTTCACGATTGTCCGAGGTTCGACGAATGCTGGTTTATTGCATACCGGCACCCCCAAATGTCTTCCATTGCTACTCAAATTTTGCGTGGTCGCTTTTAGCGACCCGAGGAACTTTATATGTGATTTCCGGAGAATTTTGTTCTGGGACCCTGGAATCCCGAAAAACCGTGTATTATACACTTCAATTTGAGCCGTTCGGGAGGTCGTACCGGACCCGGTTTCTTTTTCTCCCGGTTTTTCAATGACGCGTCCGAGGTCGTTTAAGGAGTTACCTATTCGATTCAGCCTCAAATAACGAGCATTAAACCCTCATTCATCCATTTTTCAAGATTATCCGAGGTTCGACGAAGGCTCGTTTATGGCATACCGGCACCCCAAATTTCTTCCGTTGCTACTCAAATTTTGCGTGGCCACTTTATCTGACCTGAGTAACTTTCTATGTGATTTCCGGAGAATTTTGTTCCGTGACCCTGGAACCCCGAAAAACCGTGTATTATACACTTCAATTTGAGCCGTTCGGGAGGTCGTATCGGACCCGGTTTATTTTTCTCCCGGTTTTTGAATCACGCGAACGACGTCATTTTAGGAGCTCATCTATTCGATTCAGCCTCAAATAACGAGCATTAATCCATTTTTCATGATTATCCGAGGTTCGACGAATGCTGGTTTATGGCATACCGGCACCCCCCAAATGTCTTCCGTTGCTACTCAAATTTTGCGTTGCCGCTTTAAGCGACCCGAGGAACTTTCTATGTGATTTCCGAAAATTTTTGTTCCGGGACGCTGGAATCCCGAAAAACCGTGTATTATACACTTCAATTTGAGCCGTTCGGGAGGTCGTACCGGACCCGGTTTCTTTTTCTCCCGGTTTCTCAATCACGCGTACGAGTTCATTTAAGGAGTTAACCTATTCGATTCAGCCACAATTAACGTGCATTAAACGAGCATTAATCCATTTTTCACGATTATCCGACGTTCGACGAATGCTGGTTTTGGCATACCGGCACCCCCAAATGTCTTCTGTTGCTACTCAAATTTTGCGTGGCTGCTTTATCTGACCCGAGGAACTTTCTATGTTATTTCCGGAGAATTTTGTTCTGGGACCCTGGAATCCCAAAAACCCGTGTATTATACACTTCAATTTGGGCCGTTCGGGAGGTCGTACCGGACCCGGTTTCTTTTTCTCCCGGTTTTTCAATCACGCGTACGAGTTCATTTAAGGATTAACCTATTCCATTCAGCCTCAACTATCGTGCCTTAAACGAGCATTAATCCATTTTTCACGATTATCCGACGTTCGACGAATGCTGATTTTTGGCATCCGGCACCCCCAAATGTCTTCCGTTGTTACTCAAATTTTGCGTGGCCGCATTATCTGACCCGTGGAACTTTCTATGTGATTTCCGGAGAATTTTGTTCCGGGACCCTGGAATCCTGAAAAACCGTGTATTATACACTTCAATTTGAGCAGTTCGGGAGGTCGTATCGGACCCGGTTTCTTTTTCTGCCGGTTTTTGAATCACGCGAACGACGTCATTTCAGGAGTTCACCTATTCGATTCAGCCTCATTAAACGAGCATTAATCCATTTTTCACGATTATCCGAGGTTCGACGAAGGCTGGTTTATGGCATACCGGCACCCCCAAATGTCTTCCGATGCTACTCAAATTTTGCCTGGCCACTTTATCTGACCCGAGTAACTTTCTATGTGATTTCCGGAGAATTTTGTTCCGGGACCCTGGAATCCCGAAAAACCGTGTATTATACACTTCAATTTGAGCCGTTCGGGAGGTCGTACCGGACCCGGTTTTTTTTTCTCCCGGTTTTTCAATGACGCGTCCGAGGTCGTTTAAGGAGTTACCTATTCGATTCAGCTTCAAATAACGAGCATTAAACGCTCATTAATCCATTTTTCACGATTATCAGAGGTTCGACGAATGCTCGTTTATGGCATACCGGCACCCCCAAATGTCTTCCGTTGCTACTCAAATTTTGCGTGGCCGCTTTATCTAACCCGAGTAACTTTCTATGTGATTTCCGGAGAATTTTGTTCCGTGACCCTGGAACCCCGAAAAACCGTGTATTATATACACTTCAATTTGAGCCGTTCGGGAGGTCGTATCGGACCCGGTTTATTTTTCTCCCGGTTTTTGAATCACGCGAACGACGTCATTTTAGGAGCTCATCTATTCGATTCAGCCTCAAATAACGAGCGTTAATCCATTTTTCATGATTATCCGAGGTTCGACGAATGCTGGTTTATGGCATACCGGCACCCCCCAAATGTCTTCCGTTGCTACTCAAATTTTGCGTTGCCGCTTTAAGCGACCCGAGGAACTTTCTATGTGATTTCCGAAAATTTTTGTTCCGGGACGCTGGAATCCCGAAAAACCGTGTATTATACACTTCAATTTGAGCCATTCAGGAGGTCGTACCAGACCCGGTTTCTTTCTCTACCGGTTTTTGAATCACGGGTACGAGGTCATTTCAGGAGTTAACCTGTTCGATTCAGCCTCAAATAATGAGCATTAAACGAGCATGAATCCATTTTTCAAGATTATCCGAGGTTCGACGAAGGCTGGTTTATGGCATACCGGCACCCCCAAATGTCTTCCGTTGCTACTCAAATTTTGCGTGGCCGCTTTATCTGACCCGAGTAACTTTCTATAGGATTTTGAGAGAATTTTGTTCCGGGACCCTGGAATCCCAAAAAACCGTGTATTATACACTTCAATTTGAGCCGTTCGGGAGGTCGTACCGGACCCGGTTTCTTTTTCTCCCGGTTTTTGAATCACGCGAACGAGGTCATTTCAGGAGTTAACCTATTCGATTCAGCCTCAAATAATGAGCATTAAACGAGCATTAATCCATTTTTCACGATTATCCGAGGTTCGACGAATACTGGTTTATTGCATACCGGCACCCCCAAATGTCTTCCATTGCTACTCAAATTTTGCGTGGTCGCTTTAAGCGACCCGAGGAACTTTCTACGTGATTTCCGGAGAATTTTGTTCCATGACCCTGCAATCCCGAAAAACCGTGTATTATACACTTCAATTTGAGCCGTTCGGGAGGTCGTACCGGACCCGGTTTCTTTTTCTCCCGGTTTTTCAATGACGTATCCGAGGTCATTTCACGAGTTAACCTATTCGATTCAGCCTCAAATAACGAGCATTAAACGAGCATTAATCCATTTTTAACGATTATCCGAGGTTCGACGTATGCTGCTTTACGGCATAGCGGCACCCCTAAATGTCTTCCGTTGATACTCAAATTTTGCGTGGCCGCTTTATCTGACCCTAGGAACTTTCTAGGTGATTTCCGGAGAATTTTGTTCCAGGACCCTGGAATCCCGAAAAACCGTGTATCACTTCAATTTGAGCCCTTCGGGAGGTCGTACTGGACTCGGTTTCTTTTTCTCCTGTTTTTTCAATCACGCGTCCGAGGTCATTTCAGGAGTTTACCTATTCGATTCAGCCTCAAATAACGAGCATTAAACGAGCATTAATCCATTTTTCACGATTATCCTAGGTTCGACGTATGCTGGTTTATGGCATACTGGCACCCCCAAATATCTTCTGTTGCTACTCAAATTTTGCGTGGCCGCATTATCTGGTCCGGGGAACTTTCTATGTGATTTCCTGAGAATTTTGTTCCGGGACCCTGGAATCCCGAAAAACCGTGTATTATACACTTCAATTTGAGCCGTTCGGGAGGTCGTACCGGACCCGGTTTCTTTTTCTCCCGGTTTCTCAATCACGCGTACGAGTTCATTTAAGGAGTTAACCTATTCGATTCAGCCTCAATTAACGTGCATTAAACGAGCATTAATCCATTTTTCACGATTATCCGACGTTCGACGAATGCTGGTTTTGGCATACCGGCACCCCCAAATGTCTTCTGTTGCTACTCAAATTTTGCGTGGCTGCTTTATCCACCCGAGGAACTTTCCATGTTATTTCCGGAGAATTTTGTTCCGGACCCCGAATCCAAAACCCGTGTATTATACACTTCAATTTGAGCCGTTCGGGAGGTCGTACCGGACCCGGTTTCTTTTTCTCCCGGTTTTTCAATCACGCGTACGAGTTCATTTAAGGATTAACCTATTCCATTCAGCCTCAACTATCGTGCCTTAAACGAGCATTAATCCATTTTTCACGATTATCCGACGTTCGACGAATGCTGATTTTTGGCATCCGGCACCCCCAAATGTCTTCCGTTGTTACTCAAATTTTGCGTGGCCGCATTATCTGACCCGAGGAACTTTCTATGTGATTTTCGAGAATTTTGTTCCGGACCCGGAATCTCTGAAAACCGTGTATTATACACTTCAATTTGAGCAGATTCGAGGTCGATCGGACCCGGTTTCTTTTTCTCCCGGTTTTTGAATCACGCGAACGACGTCATTTCAGGAGTTCACCTATTCGATTCAGCCTCATCAAACGAGCATTAATCCATTTTTCACGATTATCCGAGGTTCGACGAAGGCTGGTTTATGGCATACCGGCACCCCCAAATGTCTTTCGTTGCTACTCAAATTTTGCGTGGCCACTTTATCTGACCCGAGTAACTTTCTATGTGATTTCCGGAGAATTTTGTTCCGGGACCCTGTAATCCCGAAAAACCGTGTATTATACACTTCAATTTGAGCCGTTCGGGAGGTCGTACCGGACCCGGTTTCTTTTTCTCCCGGTTTTTGAATCACGGGTACGAGGTCATTTCAGGAGTTAACATATTCGATTCAGCCTCAAATAAGGAGCATTTAACGAGCATGAATCCATTTTTCACGATTATCCGAGGTTCGACGAAGGCTGGTTTATGGCATACCGGCACCCCCAAATGTCTTCCGTTGATACTTAAATTTTGCATGGCCGCTTTATCTGAACCGAGGAACTTTCTATGTGATTTCCGGAGTATTTTGTTCCGGGACCCTGGAATCCTGAAAAACCGTGTATTATACACTTCAATTTGAGCCGATCGGGAGCTCGTACCAGACCCAGTTTCTTTTTCTCTCGGTTTTTGAATCACGAGTATGAGGTCATTTAAGGAGTAAACCTATTCGATTCAGCCTCAAATAACGAGCAGTAAACGAGCATTAATCCATTTTTGACGATTATCCGAGGTTCGACGAATGCTGGTTTATGGCATACCGGAACCCCCAAATGTCTTCCGTTGCTACTCAAATTTTGCGTGGCCGCTTTATCTTACCCGAGTAACTTTCTATGTGATTTCCGGAGAATTTTGTTCCGGGACCCTGGAATCCTGAAAAACCGTGTATTATATATACTTCAATTTGAGCCGTTCGGGAGCTCGTACCGGACCCAGTTTTTTTTCTCCCCGTTTTGAATCACGAGTACGAGGTCATTTAAGGAGTAAACCTATTCGATTCAGCCTCAAATAACGAGCAGTAAACGAGCATTAATCCATTTTTCACGATTATCCGAGGTTCGACGAATGCTTTGGTTTATGGCGTACTGCACCCCAAATGTCTTCCGTTGCTACTCAAATTTTGCGTGGCCGCTTTATCTAACCTAAGTAACTTCTATGTGATTTCCGGAGAATTTTGTTTCGGGACCCTGGAATCCCGAAAAACCGTGTATTATACACTTCAATTTGAGCCGTTCGGGAGCTCGTACCGGACCCAGTTTTTTTTTCTCCCCGTTTTGAATCACGAGTACGAGGTCATTTAAGGAGTAAACCTATTCGATTCAGCCTCAAATAACGAGCAGTAAACGAGCATTAATCCATTTTTCACGATTATCCGAGGTTCGACGAATGCTGGTTTATGGCATACCTGCACCCCCAAATGTCTTCCGTTGCTACTCAAATTTTGCGTGGCCGCTTTATCTAACCTAAGTAACTTCTATGTGATTTCCGGAGAATTTTGTTTCGGGACCCTGGAATCCCGAAAAACCGTGTATTATACACTTCAATTTGAGCCGTTCGGGAGGTCGTACCGGACCCAGTTTCTTTTTCTCCTGGTTTTTCAATGACGCGTCCGAGGTCGTTTAAGGAGTTAACCTATTCGATTCAGCCTCAAATAACGAGCATTAAACGCGCATTAATCAATTTTTCATGATTTTCCGAGGTTCGACGAATGCTCGTTTATGGCATACCGACACCCCGAAATGTCTTCCGTTGCTACTCAAATTTTGCGTGGCACTTTATCAGACCCGAGTAACTTTCTATGTGATTTCCAGAGAATTTTGTTCCGGGACCTGGAATCCCGTAAAACCGTGTATTATACACTTCAATTTGAGCCGTTCGGGAGGTCGTATCAGACCAAGTTTATTTTTCTCCCTGTTTTTTAATCACGCGAATGACGTCATTTCAGGAGTTCACCTATTCGATTCAGCTTCAAATAACGAGCATTAAACCATTCTTCACGATTATCCGAGGTTCGACGAATGCTGGTTTATGGCATACCGGCACCCCCAAATGTCTTCCATTGCTACTCAAATTTGCGTTGCCGCTTTAAGCGACCCGAGGAATTTCTATGTGATTTCCGAAACTTTTTGTTCCAGGACCCTGGAATCCCGAAAAACCGTGTATTATACACTTCAATTAGAGCCGTTCGGGAGGTAGTACCGGACCCGGTTTCTTTTTCTCCCGGTTTTTCAATCACGCGTACGAGTTCATTTAAGGAGTTAACCTATTCGATTCAGCCTCAACTAACGTGCATTAAACGAGCATTAATCCATTTTTCACGATTATCCGACGTTCAACGAATGCTGGTTTTTGGCATACCGGCACCCCCAAATGTCTTCCGTTGCTACTCAAATTTTGAGTTGCCGCTTTAAGCGACCCGAGTAACTTTCTATGTGATTTCCGGAGAATTTTGTTCCGGAACCCTGGAATCCCGAAAAACCGTGTATTATACACTTCAATTTGAGCCGTTCGGGAGGTCGTACCGGACCCAGTTTCTTTTTCTCCCGGTTTTTGAATCACGGGTACGAGGTCATTTCAGGAGTTAACATATTCGATTCAGCCTCAAATAACGAGCATTTAACGAGCATGAATCCATTTTTCACGATTATCCGAGGTTCGACGAAGGCTGGTTTATGGCATACCGGCACCCCCAAATGTCTTCCGTTGATACTTAAATTTTGCATGGCCGCTTTATCTGAACCGAGGAACTTTCTATGTGATTTCCGGAGTATTTTGTTCCGGGACCCTGGAATCCTGAAAAACCGTGTATTATACACTTCAATTTGAGCCGATCGGGAGCTCGTACCAGACCCAGTTTCTTTTTCTCTCGGTTTTTGAATCACGAGTATGAGGTCATTTAAGGAGTAAACCTATTCGATTCAGCCTCAAATAACGAGCAGTAAACGAGCATTAATCCATTTTTGACGATTATCCGAGGTTCGACGAATGCTGGTTTATGGCATACCGGAACCCCCAAATGTCTTCCGTTGCTACTCAAATTTTGCGTGGCCGCTTTATCTAACCCGAGTAACTTTCTATGTGATTTCCTGAGAATTTTGTTCCGGACCCGAATCTGAAAAACCGTGTATTATATATACTTCAATTTGAGCCGTTCGGAGCTCGTACGACCAGTTTTTTTCTCCCGTTTTGAATCACGAGTACGAGGTCATTTAAGGAGTAAACCTATTCGATTCAGCCTCAAATAACGAGCGAGAAACGAGCATTAATCCATTTTTCACGATTATCCGAGGTTCGACGAATGCTGGTTTATGGCATACCGGCACCCCCAAATGTCTTCCGTTGCTACTCAAATTTTGCGTGGCCGCTTTATCTAACCTAAGTAACTTCTATGTGATTTCCGGAGAATTTTGTTTCGGGACCGAATCCCGAAAACCGTGTATTAAAAACTTCAATTTGAGCTGTTCGGGAGGTCGCATCGGACCCGCTTTCTTTTTCTCCTGGTTTTTCAATGGCGCGTCCGAGGTCGTTTAAGGAGTTAACCTATTCGATTCAGCTTCAAATAACGAGCATTAAACGCGCATTAATCCATTTTTCACGATTATCCGAAGTTCGACGAAGGTCAAGGTTTATTTATACCGCACCCCAAATGTCTTCCGTTGATACTTAAATTTTGCATGGCCGCTTTATCTGAACCGAGGAACTTTCTATGTGATTTCCGAGTATTTTGTTCCGGGACCACCGAAATCTGAAAACCGTGTATTATACACTTCAATTTGAGCCGATCGGGAGCTCGTACTGCACCCGTTTCTTTTTCTCTCGGTTTTTGAATCACGAGTATGAGGTCATTTAAGGAGTAAACCTATTCGATTCACCTCAAATAACGAGCGAAGAACGAGCATTAATCCATTTTTCACGATTATCCGAGGTTCGACGAATGCTGGTTTATGGCATACCGGAACCCCAAATGTCTTCCGTTGCTACTCAAATTTTGCGTGGCGCTTTATCTAACCCGAGGAACTTTCTATGTGATTTCGAGAAATTTTGTTCCGGACCCGGAATCCTGAAAACCGTGTATTATATATACTTCAATTTGAGCCGTTAAGGAGCTCGTACGGACCCAGTTTTTTTCTCCCGTTTTGAATCACGAGTACGAGGTCATTTAAGGAGTAAACCTATTCGATTCACCTCAAATAACGAAAGCAATAAACGAGCATTAATCCATTTTTCACGATTATCCGAGGTTCGACGAATGTTGGTTTATGGCATACCTGCACCCCCAAATGTCTTCCGTTGCTACTCAAATTTTGCGTGGCCGCTTTATCTAACCTAAGTAACTTCTATGTGATTTCCGGAGAATTTTGTTTCGGGACCCTGGAATCCCGAAAAACCGTGTATTATACACTTCAATTTGAGCCGTCGGGAGGTTGTACCGACCCGCTTTTTTTTCTCCTGGTTTTTCAATGGCGCGTCCGAGGTCGTTTAAGGAGTTAACCTATTCGATTCAGCTTCAAATAACGAGCATTAAACGCGCATTAATCCATTTTTCACGATTATCCGGTTCGACGAAGGTCAGTTTATGGCATACCGGCACCCCCAAATGTCTTCCGTTGATACTTAAATTTTGCATGGCCGCTTTATCTGAACCGAGGAACTTTCTATGTGATTTCCGAGTATTTTGTTCCGGGACCCTGAATCTGGAAACCGTATTATACACTTCAATTTGAGCCGATCGGGAGCTCGTGCACTGACCCGCTTTTTTTTCTCTCGGTTTTGAATCACGAGTATGAGGTCATTTAAGGAGTAAACCTATTCGATTCACCTCAAATAACGAGCAAGAAACGAGCATTAATCCATTTTTGACGATTATCCGAGGTTCGACGAATCTTTGGTTTATGGCATACCGGAACCCCAAATGTCTTCCGTTGCTACTCAAATTTTGCGTGGCCGCTTTATCTAACCCGAGGAACTTTCTATGTGATTTCCGGAGAATTTTGTTCCGGGACCCTGGAATCCTGAAAAACCGTGTATTATATATACTTCAATTTGAGCCGTTCGGGAGCTCGTACCGGACCCAGTTTTTTTTCTCCCCGTTTTGAATCACGAGTACGAGGTCATTTAAGGAGTAAACCTATTCGATTCAGCCTCAAATAACGAGCAGTAAACGAGCATTAATCCATTTTTCACGATTATCCGAGGTTCGACGAATGCTGGTTTATGGCATACCTGCACCCCCAAATGTCTTCCGTTGCTACTCAAATTTTGCGTGGCCGCTTTATCTAACCTAAGTAACTTCTATGTGATTTCCGGAGAATTTTGTTTCGGGACCCTGGAATCCCGAAAAACCGTGTATTATACACTTCAATTTGAGCCGTTCGGGAGGTTGTACCGGACCCAGTTTCTTTTTCTCCTGGTTTTTCAATGGCGCGTCCGAGGTCGTTTAAGGAGTTAACCTATTCGATTCAGCTTCAAATAACGAGCATTAAACGCGCATTAATCCATTTTTCACGATTATCCGAAGTTCGACGAAGGCTGGTTTATGGCATACCGGCACCCCCAAATGTCTTCCGTTGATACTTAAATTTTGCATGGCCGCTTTATCTGAACCGAGGAACTTTCTATGTGATTTCCGGAGTATTTTGTTCCGGACCACGAATCTCAAAACCGTGTATTATACACTTCAATTTGAGCCGATCGGGAGCTCGTACCAGACCCAGTTTCTTTTTCTCTCGGTTTTTGAATCACGAGTATGAGGTCATTTAAGGAGTAAACCTATTCGATTCAGCCTCAAATAACGAGCAGTAAACGAGCATTAATCCATTTTTGACGATTATCCGAGGTTCGACGAATGCTGGTTTATGGCATACCGGAACCCCCAAATGTCTTCCGTTGCTACTCAAATTTTGCGTGGCCGCTTTATCTAACCCGAGTAACTTTCTATGTGATTTCCGGAGAATTTTGTTTCGGGACCATGGAATCCCGAAAAACCGTGTATTATACACTTCAATTTGAGTCGTTCGGGAGGTCGTACCGGACCCGGTTTCTTTTTCTCCCGGTTTTTCAATGACGCGTCCGAGGTCGTTTAAAGAGTTAACCTATTCGATTCAGCTTCAAATAACGAGCATTAAACGCGCATTAATCCATTTTTCACGATTATCCGAAGTTCGACGAATGCTCGTTTATGACATACCGGCACCCCCAAATGTCTTCCGTTGCTACTCAAATTTTGCGTGGCCGCTTTATCTGACCCGAGTAACTTTCTATAGGATTTACGGAAAATTTAGTTCCGGGACTCTGGAATCCCGAAAAACCGTGTATTATATATACTTCAATTTGAGCCGTTCGGGAGCTCGTACCGGACCCAGTTTTTTTTCTCCCCGTTTTGAATCACGAGTACGAGGTCATTTAAGGAGTAAACCTATTCGATTCACCTCAAATAACGAGCGAGAAACGAGCATTAATCCATTTTTCACGATTATCCGAGGTTCGACGAATGTCTTTGGTTTTGTGGCATACCCGCACCCCAAATGTCTTCCGTTGCTACTCAAATTTTGCGTGGCCGCTTTATCTAACCTAAGTAACTTCTATGTGATTTCCGGAGAATTTTGTTTCGGGACCCTGGAATCCCGAAAAACCGTGTATTATACACTTCAATTTGAGCCGTTCGGGAGGTCGTAATCGGACCCGCTTTCTTTTTCTCCTGGTTTTTCAATGACGCGTCCGAGGTCGTTTAAGGAGTTAACCTATTCGATTCAGCCTCAAATAACGAGCATTAAACGCGCATTAATCAATTTTTCATGATTTTCCGAGGTTCGACGAATGCTCGTTTATGGCATACCGACACCCCGAAATGTCTTCCGTTGCTACTCAAATTTTGCGTGGCACTTTATCAGACCCGAGTAACTTTCTATGTGATTTCCGGAGAATTTTGTTCCGGAACCCTGGAATCCCGTAAAACCGTGTATTATACAACTTCAATTAGAGCCGTTCGGGAGGTCGTATCGGACCCGGTTTCTTTTTCACCCGGTTTCTAAATCACGCGAACGACGTCATTTCAGGAGTTCACCTATTCGATTCAGCCTCAAATAACGAGCATTAATCCATTTTTCACAATTATCCGAGGTTCGACCTATGCCGGTTTATGGCATACCTGCACCCCCAAATGTCTTCTGTTGCTACTCAAATTTTGCGTGGCCGCTTTAACTGATCCGGGGAATTTTCTATGTGATTTCCGGAGAATTTTGTTCCGAGACCCTGGAATCCCGAAAAATCGTGTATTATACACTTCAATTGGAGCCGTTCGGGAGGTCGTACCGGACCCGGTTTATTTTTCTCTCGGTTTTTGAATCACGCGAACGAGGTCCTTTTAGGAGTTAACCTATTCGATTCAGCCTCAAATAACGAGCATTAAACGGGCATTAATCCATTTTTCACGATTATCCGAGGTTCGACGAATGCTGGTTTATTGCATACCGGCACCCCCAAATGTCTTCCATTGCTACTCAAATTTTATGTCGCTTTCAGCGACCCGAGGAACTTTCTATGTGATTTCCGGAGAATTTTGTTCCGGGACCCTGGAATCTCGAAAAACCGTGTATTATACACTTCAATTTGAGCCGTTCGGGAGGTCGTACCGGACCCGTTTTTTTTCGCCCGGTTTTTCAATGACGCATCTGAGGTCATTTCACGAGTTAACCTATTCGATTCAGCCTCAAATAACGAGCATTAATCCATTTTTAACGATTATCCAAGGTTCGACGTATGCCGGTTTATGGCATACCTGCACCCCCAAATGTCTTCTGTTGCTACTCAAATTTTGCGTGGCCGCTTTATCTGATCTGGGAAACTTTCTATGTGATTTCCGGAGAATTTTGTTTCGGGACCCTAGAATCCCGAAAAACCGTGTATTATACACTTCAATTGGAGCCGTTCGGGAGGTCGTACCGGACCCGGTTTCTTTTTCTCCCGGTTTTTGAATCACGCGAACGAGGTCCTTTCAGGAGTTAACCTATTCGATTCAGCCTCAAATAACGAGCATTAAACGAGGATTAATCCATTTTTCACGATTATCCGAAGTTCGACGAATGCTGGTTTATTGCATACCGGCACCCCCAAATGTCTTCCATTGCTACTCAAATTTTGCGTGGTCGCTTTTAGCGACCCGAGGAACTTTCTATGTGATTTCCGGAGAGTTTTGTTCCGGGACCCTGGAATCCCGAAAAACCGTGTATTATACACTTCAATTTTAGACGTTCGGGAGGTCGTACCGGACCCGGTTTCTTTTTCTCCCGGTTTTTGAATCACGGGCACGAGGTCATTTCAAGAGTTAACCTATTCGATTCAGCCTCAAATAACGAGCATTAAACAAGCATTAATCCATTTTTCACGATTATCCGAGGTTCGGCGTATGCTGGTTTATGGCATACCGGCACCCCCAAATGTCTTCCGTTGATACTCAAATTTTGCTTGGCCGCTTAATCTCACACGAGGAACTTTCTATGTGATTTCCGGAGAATTTTGTTCCGGGACCCTAGAATCCCGAAAAACCGTGTATTATGCACTTCATTTTGAGCCGTTTGGAAGGTCGTACCGGACCCGGTTTCTTTTTCTCCCGGTTTTTCAATGACGCATCCGAGGTCATTTCACGAGTTAACCTATTCGATTCAACCTCAAATAACGAGCATTAATCCATTTTTAACGATTATCCGAGGTTCGACGTATTCTGCTTTATGGCATACCGGCACCCCTAAATGTCTTCCGTTGATACTCAAATTTTGCGTGGCCGCTTTATCTGACCTGAGGAACGTTCTAGGTGATATCCGGAGAATTTTGTTCCGGAACGCTGGAATCCCGAAAAACCGCGTATTATATACTTCAATTTGAGCCGTTCGGGAGGTCGTACCGAACCCGGTTTCTTTTTCTCCCGGTTTTTGAAGCACGCGTCCTTGGTCATTTCAAGAGTTTACCAATTCGATTCAGCCTCAAATAACGAGCATTTAACGAGCATTAATCCATTTTCCACGATTATCCGAGGTTCGACGAATGCTTGTTTATGTCATACCGGCATCCCCAAATGTCTTCTATTGCTACTCAAATTTTGCGTGGCCGCTTTATCTGACCCGAGGAACTTTCTATGTGATTTCCGGAGAGTTTTGTTCCGGGACCCTGGTATCCCGAAAAACCGTGTATTATACACTTCAATTTCAGCCGTTCGGGAGGTCGTACCGAACCCGGTTTCTTTTTCTCCCGGTTTTTGAATCACGCGAACGAGGTCCTTTCAGGAGTTAACCTTTTCGATTCAGCCTCAAATAATGAGCATTAAACGAGGATTAATCCATTTTTCACGATTATCCGAGGTTCGACGAATGCTGGTTTATTGCATACCGGCACCCCCAAATGTCTTCCATTGCTACTCAAATTTTGCGTGGTCGCTTTTAGCGACCCAAGGAACTTTCTATGTGATTTCCGGAGAATTTTGTTCCGGGACTCTGGAATCTCTAAAAACCGTGTATTATACACTTCAATTTGAGCCGTTCGGGAGGTCGTACCGGACCCGGTTTTTCAATGACGCATCCGAGGTCATTTCACGAGTGAACCTATTCGATTCAGCCTAAAATAACGAGCATTAAACGAGCATTAATCCATTTTTCACGATTATCCGAAGTTCGACGAATGCTGGTTTATGGCATACCGGCACCCCCAAATGTCTTCCGTTGCTACTCAAATTTTGAGTCGCCACTTTAAGCGACCCGAGGAACTTTCTCTGTGATTTCCGAAAAATTTTGTTCCGGGACCCTGGAATCCCGAAAAACCGTGTATTATACACTTCAATTTGAGCCGTTCGGGAGGTCGTACCGGACCCGGTTTCTTTTTCTCCCGGTTTTTGAATCACTGGCACGAGGTCATTTCAAGAGTTAACCTATTCGATTCAGCCTCAAATAACGAGCATTAAACGAGCATTAATCAATTTTTCACGATTATCCGAGGTTCGACGTATGGTGGTTTATGGCATACCGGCACCCCCAAATGTGTTCCGTTGATACTCAAATTTTGCGTGGCCGCTTTATCTGACCCGAGGAACTTTCTATGTGATTTCCGGAGAATTTTGTTCCGGGACCCTGGAATCCCGAAAAACCGTGTATTATACACTTCAATTTGAGCCGTTTGGAAGGTCGTACCGGACCCGGTTTCTTTTTCTCCCGGTTTTTTAATCACGCGTCCGAGGTTATTTCGGAAGTTTACCTATTCGATTCAGCCTCAAATAACGATCATTAATCCATTTTTCACGATTATCCGAGTTTCGACGTATGCCGGTTTATGGCATACCATCACCCCCAAATGTCTTCTGTTGCTACTCAAATTTTGCGTGGCCCCTTTATCTGATTCGGGGAACTTTCTATGTGATTTCCGGAGAATTTTTTTTCGGGACCCTGGAATCCCGAAAAACTATGTATAATACACTTCAATTTGAGCCGTTTGGAAGGTCGCACCGGACCTGGTTTCTTTTTCTCCCAGTTTTTCAATAACGCGTACGAGTTCATTTAAGGAGTTAACCTATTCGATTCAGCCTCAACTATCGTGCATTAAACGAGCATTAATCCATTTTTCACAATTATCCGACGTTCGACGAATGCTGGTTTTTGGCATACCGGCATCCCCAAATGTCTTCCGTTGCTACTCAAATTTTAGGTGGCCGCATTATCTGACCCGAGGAAATTTCTATGTGATTTCTGGAGAATTTTGTTCCGGGACCCTAGAATCCCGAAAAACCGTGTATTATACACTTCAATTTGAGCCGTTCGGGAGGTCATACCGAACCCGGTTTCTTTTTCTCCCGGTTTTTAAAGCACGCGTCCGAGGTCATTTCTAGAGTTTTGCCAATTCGATTCAGCCTCAAATAACGAGCATTTAACGAGCATTAATCCATTTTCCACGATTATCCGAGGTTCGACGAATGCTTGTTTATGTCATACCGGCATCCCCAAATGTCTTCTATTGCTACTCAAATTTTGCGTGGCCGCTTTTTCTGATCCGAGGAACTTTCTATGTGATTTCCGGAGAATTTTGTTCCGGGACCCTGGAATCCCGAAAAACCGTGTATTATACACTTCAATTTGAGCCGTTCGGGAGGTCGTACTGGACCTGGTTTCTTTTTCTCCCGGTTTTTAAATCACGCGAACGACATCATTTCAGAAGTTAACCTATTCGATTCAAACTCAAATAACGAGCATTAAACGAGCATTAATCCATTTTTCACGATTATCCGAGGTTCGACGTTTGCTGGTTTATGGCATACCGGCACCCCCAAATGTCTTCCGTTGATACTCAAATTTTGCGTGGCCGCTTTATCTGACCCGAGGAACTTTCTATGTGATTTCCGGAGAATTTTGTTCCGGGACCCTGGAATCCCGAAAAACCGTGTATTATACACTTCAATTAGTGTAACACCCGCGAATTTTCCAGTTTGACAATTATAATTTAATTAACCGTTCTATTGTCTCACTTATATTTTAAATTATTTAATTTAATTAATTTCATTGTTAAACATGATTTTTATAAATATTATATTTTTAAAGCTTAAGTTATACAAAATAAATATTTTGGTCGGATAATAATAATAATAATAATAATAATAATTTCCGTCTTGAGTTGTAGTGGGCTTGAGACGTAAATTCTTGTGTATATCGACTCAATCTTGCATGTTGGGCCTAGTATGACCAATGGACTCACATACTACTCTTTCCTCCTCATAAAAATAATGAGGGAAACCCTAACTACATCTTCCTCCTCAATTTTTCAGCATTCATCCTCAACAACAAACACCATTTTTATACTCTCCTCTTACAAACCTTCAAAACACCATAACTTGCTCAATTCTTATCCGATTCAAGTGATTTTCGCGTCTATCTCTTCCTCTCATCGCCCTCCTTCTTTCTAGGTAAGAAAAGATCCGACTTTCCTCCTTGTATAGGGCTGTCGACCCATATTGTACTCGGTACCCTTTTTCTAGTTTTAATTCTTAGTCTTAATTTGTGTTTTCTTATGTTTAGGAGAAGTTTTAGTTGACCCGGAAGTGGATTCTTGAAAGGTAGACGAGTCTTTTGTGGATTTAAGTGCAAAAGGTAACGGTGATGGGTTACTCGACTTTTATGTTAAAATTGTGTGGTTTTATATAGTTATAATCTCATATGAATGTTAAAAGTTGTATCTTTCATGATTAGTGTTAATTTGGATGTTGAATATCATGCTTGTTTGAAACTCTCACATGTTTGGTGGAAAATATCATGCTACATCTCTTGAATCCGAAATTACCCATTCACATGCTCAAATATGTGTTTTTGCGAGTTAGAATCATGCTAGGATACGTAAACAATTGATGGGAAACGATTTTTGTTGGTTTCAAATGGTTTGGAAGTGTTTTGCATTGAACCCGTGTGTTTGTAGTCCCAGCCGGGTGACCGGCGGCCGGTCTACTGACCGGCTGGGAGTGCACTGTAAGTTTTATTAGATTTCTGATTTTGGCTTGTTGTCCCAGCCGGTGGCCCGGCGGCCGGTACACCACCCGGCTGGGAGCCCCCTGTTTGCTCCATTTCACTTGTGACTTCTAATAATGATTGGTTTATGCTTGTATCTTTTTCCCTATCGATAATTGGTTACCTTGAGACTTATTCATGTTATGATATTGCAAAATCATGGACATCCCCTTTTGACCCATGTGTGACGATTTACATTGCATGACGACTTGACAATACCTTATTAGCCTTTTCGGACCTTTGGATACGAGTGCGTACCATGTTTCCGGATTAGGATACCCTTCCGCCTTTCTTCGGACCTTTGGATACGAGTGCGTGCCATGTTTCCGATTAGAGGTTACTCGACCTTTGGATACGAGTGCGTGCCATGTTTCGAGTCTTGGATACGATTTGGTATCGTTTGTCGAATCGGGTGTCGTCCATCCCGAGAGTCTGGATCCAGGTTTAGACTAGGACAGTATTATGATCGTCGTCCTACCAAGAGGTTGGAGTCTAGGTTGTCCGTCTTGTCCGTCCTGTTTCTTTGTATGTGTCTTACATTTGAGTCGAGTTGGTGTGTGACAGTTGGACCTAATAATTCTTCTCTCATTTATGCGTAACTACTCTTATTGCATTTTGTATACTAATCATGATCCTCTCGTCACCGTAAGTATGTTACTCTCATGCTTGTTTATTTAATTAAATTCTTAATTACTTGTATTTTGACATATTGTGGGAGAACCCCGAGTTACTCCCCACCGACCGTGGCTTTCATATTTATTATGAATGACAAGTTGGTGATGAAGCTTAAGTGGGCAAGACCGTGTGAGCTAGCGAGTTCTTACCTCGGACCTTATTAGTTATTACATAATAGACTCACCTACTCTTGAACTTATGTTAATTCGTGGGATATCTTTTCCCCAATAATTAGACTTGTGTTGTAAACTTAAACTTAACTATCTAGACTTGTTTATCGTATTGGTGATACCTCGCGTTGGGCTTCATTAGAAGTCTTAAAAGTTTTAAAAATCTCGTGTTTCCGCCACGATTTACTAGTCACATTTAGTTACCTCAACGAGGGGTGTCACAGTTGGTATCAGAGCATGAATTGCTCCCGACGCACACACGTGTACCCCGAATTTAAACTTGAACTTGACCTCAAATAATGAATGAGAGATGGGTAGAACTAAGGACCTAAGTTGGTAGTCTCTTTGTGCATGCTATTTGTTAGGTGCTAACATGGTTGACTCTTTTGGTGTCTTGAGAAGATGGTACGACCAACCAAGGTGGAGAATACTATCATGGAAGCCCTTACTCTAATTCTTCGGAATCAACGAAATGCCAATGCTCAAGTTAATCATCGCCCTATCCGTCGTGGCAAGAGACCCTTTGTGCCCTCATCTTCGTCATCTCCTAACAAGAAGAGGTTGGTGCCGAGAGTCCAAGGACAAAGAGTACAAGAAAATGGAGGACAAGAGCCAATAGTGCAAGAGCCGAAAAGACAAGTCCCTACATCTACTAATAGGCTTAGGGAGAACCGCAAGTGCTTCAAGTGTGGGCAAGCTTATCACCCCGGGATTGGATGCTATGATATGCCCTTGAAGTGTTACCATTGCAAGAAGCCCGGACATCTCTTCAAGAATTGCCCCGAGAAGAAGACTACTCCTCCTCCTCTCCCTCATGCTCCGGAAGCCGAACCAAGAAGAGTCATTCTTGTCGAGAATCAAGTCGAAACCGCCGTTCCTCCCGACACCGTTATGGGTGTGTTTTCTATCCTTGATCCACCTTACCTTACTTTTATCCTGTGATGCTCATCCTTCCTTTCTAAACTCTCTTTTGCTTTACCTTTGAAGCTAGTTTGGTACCCACCCGACCTATTCTTCGTTTTTGTTTCTCCTTACATAACATCTTGCATACGGATCTGTTACTCTTGAAGAATGTCTTTACCGTCTTGAAGATACCTCCCTCTCTTCGAGCACCTTGTCATATTCCCTTATCTTTGTGCTTCTATGCCTTTCGCAACTCTTATTCCATATCTTGGGAGTTGTCTTTGTACCTTTTCTCCTTATAATGCCCCTCTTGTATACCTTCATCTTTGCCTTATGGAATGTTAACTTCGGTCGGATAATTTGGCTTTTGCGGAGTTTGTTTGTGTTTTACCCTTAACCCCGGTTTTGAGAGGTCGTGATGTTAGAAAGACTTAGGTAATGTGATGATAAATACTTAGTGATTCTTATACCTAGTGCCTTGACCAAGTGAGTATAATTGATTGGTGGATCCTTTGTGTTAGGAATGAGTTGCCTATGTGATTAAAGTTATAGAACTTGGCTTTGTTGTTTATGTTTGGGATTTGAAAGCTTAGTAGGTTGAGCGTCGTCACCTTAGGAGTAAACGTGAGATAAATTTATGATTGGAGCTTGGAAGGAGACCCATTTTTAGATGTTAATGATTCCGTATAGATTGGTGATGCGATTTGATGTTAGTTGTCCCTTGAGAAGTCGTTGTTAATTCTTTCTTTGGTTTTTAAAACTTTGAGATTATATCAAGTACTTGAGATAAATGGATACTTTGATACTTGAGTGGTAGATTTGCTTTAGAGAAATCCTAATATGTGATAGGATAGGTGAACAACGAATCTAACCAATTCATCAACCCTTAAGCGAGCGTTTATTTTTTTTACCTTGATCAGTCATAGAGGTGTAATCCTTTAAGAGAGACTTGCATATAAGGAATGAGATGAATTACCTTGACCCTCGTTTTGGAATTTGGTCATTTTGTTATGATGGTACAATATCCTAATAGGCGTGACCTTGTTAGAGAGAACCTTAAGTATTAGTAAGTGTATGGTTTAAGCCTTAAAATCCTCCTTCGTACCTTTAATCGTTTTCCTTCCCTTCGTTCATACCTTGATTAGATTTATTTCTTAAGTATAAAAGTTTACTTGTTGTTTCCTTGCCTTGAATACCTCTCTAATTCTAATGTCTCTTCCTGGTGTTAACTAGTTACCTTTACTATTGACTCCTTTAATCCCGCACCTCGTCATGTTCATGTATCCCCTTGAAATTTTCTATCACTTCTTGACCTAGTTATTACTCTTTGTTTCTTTAGTGGAGTGGTGGCATTGTTGGCTACGTTGTAGAGTGAGTGAGATGCCCTTGAGGATTCTTTGTGAACCTTGATTTCGTCGAAATTGGATTAGTGGAACTTGAGTTGAGTTGGGTAGAAAAAAAAAATGTATGATAAACCTATTTACGGTTGGTTGGTGGTCTTTATGATTTGGGGAATGTGATCATCTATGCTTGTGAATTCGGGTGTGAGTAAGACTTTGGTTTGGAGTGTTAGAAAGTATGAAGACCTTGAGATTTTGACCTTTGATTAAGGATTTTACCATAGTGAGAACTCCTAGTAGTCGATAGTTGGTTATGTGTGTAACACTGTTAGTGGTTTTGATCTTTTGTGGAAATCGTTTATAGATAACTTATATTTGAGGGTTATGGAATCACAATTGTGGTGGAGTGACTTGACCCACGGGATAGCATAGGAGTAAAGTGTGCAAGTATTCTGAGGAAATTCTTGGGAGTTATGTGGTCATGAGTTACCGTCGGATGACTTTGTTGTTTGAGATTTGACTTTCTGGCGTTTCCTTGTTGTTTAAATTCCTTCCTTCCTTAAGCATAAGCATTTCCGTTCATACCTCTCTTCCTCGATTCATCGTGCTCCTCCTTTAAATTTGATACTCGTAACTTGTGAAATTCAATCTTTGATATCCTCGTAGACTCGATTTCAACACTTCTCCTAGGAAGTTCATCATAGCTCTTTTGTTAGCCAAGTTTGAACCCTCTTAGCGTACCTTGTTTCCATGATATCTAAGTTCTTTTCATTTCGCACCATTTCTAAACATTTCAAGCTACCACTTTTGATCCATTGTTAAAAGTTTATGTTACTTTTACAAAACCCTCCCTATTTTAAAGGTTTGAAAATGAGAATTTGATTTAGTTCTCCTTTTGTTCTACAAGTATAACTCCTTTTATTGATTTTAATTGCTAAACCCGAGTTACTTTTAACTTTGCTCAATTTCTAACTAACCTTGATCTACTTATGATTTCTTTGTCAGAGTTTGATATTATATATTTTCGGAAATTTGACTTCCTTTTGAGTTTAAAAGTGAAACCTTTATCTCTAATTTGACTTTGGCAAAAGAAAATTTGAGTGAATCCTTTTTCTTTTGATTTTAACGTTGATCGGATGTTAGAACTCGTTATTTGAAACGTTTAATAACTTGTTCTACGCTTGTCGGCGAGCGATTTCTGTTTTAAATTTGTCTTTGACTTGGAAAGTTAGCGTTCTTGTGTGCACGACAAGAGCAATTTCGTTCCATGAATGAGACTTATACTTTTGAAAACTCTTCATTAATGTTTTTGAAGGTATTTTGATTTTCGATTTATACAAATGATTTGCTTTTGACCATATCTTCGATTTGGAATGTGATGTTCTTGAATGCGCAACGAGAGCACTTCCGTTCCTTTGATGAGAATCTGTTCTGCTTAAAAATTTTATTTGAAACTTTTGAAAGGATTTTGATTCTTACGATAAGTAACCTTTTAATGTTTTGATTACCGATTTCAAAACTCCGGTTTTATCTTTATATGACTTTTCATTTCTATTTTCAAGTTTCGAGGACGAAAACTTTTTAAAAGATAGGTGATTGTAACACCCGTGAATTTTCCAGATTTGACAATTATAATTTAATTAACCGTTCTATTGTCTCACTTATATTTTAAATTATTTAATTTAATTAATTTCATTGTTAAACATGATTTTTATAAATATTATATTTTTAAAGCTTAAGTTATACAAAATAAATATTTTGGTCGGATAATAATAATAATAATAATAATAATAATTTCCGTCTTGAGTTGTAGTGGGCTTGAGACGTAAATTCTTGTGTATATCGACTCAATCTTGCATGTTGGGCCTAGTATGACCAATGGACTCACATACTACTCTTTCCTCCTCATAAAAATAATGAGGGAAACCCTAACTACATCTTCCTCCTCAATTTTTCAGCATTCATCCTCAACAACAAACACCATTTTTATACTCTCCTCTTACAAACCTTCAAAACACCATAACTTGCTCAATTCTTATCCGATTCAAGTGATTTTCGCGTCTATCTCTTCCTCTCATCGCCCTCCTTCTTTCTAGGTAAGAAAAGATCCGACTTTCCTCCTTGTATAGGGCTGTCGACCCATATTGTACTCGGTACCCTTTTTCTAGTTTTAATTCTTAGTCTTAATTTGTGTTTTCTTATGTTTAGAGAAGTTTTAGTTGACCCTAAGTGGATTCTTGAAAGGTAGACGAGTCTTTTGTGGATTTAAGTGCAAAAGGTAACGGTGATGGGTTACTCGACTTTTATGTTAAAATTGTGTGGTTTTATATAGTTATAATCTCATATGAATGTTAAAAGTTGTATCTTTCATGATTAGTGTTAATTTGGATGTTGAATATCATGCTTGTTTGAAACTCTCACATGTTTGGTGGAAAATATCATGCTACATCTCTTGAATCCGAAATTACCCATTCACATGCTCAAATATGTGTTTTTGCGAGTTAGAATCATGCTAGGATACGTAAACAATTGATGGGAAACGATTTTTGTTGGTTTCAAATGGTTTGGAAGTGTTTTGCATTGAACCCGTGTGTTTGTAGTCCCACCAGGATGATCGGCGGTCTCTCGACCCGACTGGGAGTTTCTGTAAGTTTTGGACAAATTTTAGTATGTCTCAGTAGTCCCACCGGTGATGGCGGTCCTGACCGGTGGGAGTACACCGAGGATTTTAGGTGATTTTGAGTTTTGGGCGTATTCCCGGTAGGGTGGCCGAGGCAGAATGGTGACCTGGGAGTACATTGAAGGTTTTATGTGTTTTTGGAAATTTGGTCGTATTCAGTAGGGTGGGACTGCACTAGGGTGACCGGGTCGGGAGTGCACTCAAGGTTTTATGAGAGTTTTGAAATTTGGTCGTGTAGTCCCACTGGTGATCGGCTGATCCTCTTGACCGCTGGGAGTGCACTCGTAAGTTTTATTAGATTTCGATTTTGGCTTGTTGTCCCAGGTAGGTGGCGGCCGTACACCACCCGTGGGAGCCCCTGTTTGCTCCATTTCACTTGTGACTTCTAATAATGATTGGTTTATGCTTGTATCTTTTTCCCTATCGATAATTGGTTACCTTGAGACTTATTCATGTTATGATATTGCAAAATCATGGACATCCCCTTTTGACCCATGTGTGACGATTTACATTGCATGACGACTTGACAATACCTTATTAGCCTTTTCGGACCTTTGGATACGAGTCTCGTACCATGTTTCCGGATTAGGATACCCTTCCGCCTTTCTTCGACCTTTGGATACGAGTGCGTGCCATGTTTCCGATTAGAGGTTACTCGACCTTTGGATACGAGTGCGTGCCATGTTTCGAGTCTTGGATACGATTTGGTATCGTTTGTCGAATCGGGTGTCGTCCATCCCGAGAGTCTGGATCCAGGTTTAGACTAGGACCGTATTATGATCGTCGTCCTACCAAGAGGTTGGAGTCTAGGTTGTCCGTCTTGTCCGTCTGTTCTTTGTATGTGTCTTACATTTGAGTCGAGTTGGTGTGTGACAGTTGGACCTAATAATTCTTCTCTCATTTATGCGTAACTACTCTTATTGCATTTTGTATACTAATCATGATCCTCTCGCCACCGTAAGTATGTTACTCTCATGCTTGTTTATTTAATTAAATTCTTAATTACTTGTATTTTGACATATTGTGGGGGAGAACCCCGAGTTACTCCCCACCGACGTGGCTTTCATATTTATTATGAATGACAGGTTGGTGATGAAGCTTAAGTGGGCAAGACCGTGTGAGCTAGCGAGTTCTTACCTCGGACCTTATTAGTTATTACATAATAGACTCACCTACTCTTGAACTTATGTTAATTCGTGGGATATCTTTTCCCCAATAATTAGACTTGTGTTGTAAACTTAAACTTAACTATCTAGACTTGTTTATCGTATTGGTGATACCTCGCGTTGGGCTTCATTAGAAGTCTTAAAAGTTTTAAAAATCTCGTGTTTCCGCCACGATTTACTAGTCACATTTAGTTACCTCAACGAGGTGTCACAATTAGAGCCGTTTGGAAGGTCGTACCGAACCCGGTTTCTTTTTCTCCCGGTTTTTCAATCACGCGTCCGAGGTCATTTCAGAAGCTTACCTATTCGATTCAGCCTCAAATAACGAGCATTTAACGAGCATTAATCCATTTTTCACGATTATCCGAGGTTCGACGTATGCCGGTTTATGGCATACCTGCACCCCCAAATGTCTTCTGTTGCTACTCAAATTTTGCGTGGCCGCTTTATCTGATCCGGAACTTTCTATGAGTTCGAGAATTTTGTTCCGGACCACGAATCCCGAAAAACCGTGTATTATACACTTCAATTTGAGCCGTTTGGAAGGTCGTCACGACCCGGTTTCTTTTTCTCCCGGTTTTTCAATCACGCGTCCGAGGTCATTTCGGTTTACCCATTCGATTGAATCAAATAACGAGCATTAAACGAGCATTAATCCATTTTTCACGATTATCCGGGTTCGACGATGCTTGGGTTTATGGCATACCCGCACCCCCAAATGTCTTCTCGTTGCTACTCAAATTTTGCGTGGCCGCTTTATCTGATCCGAGGAACTTTCTATGTGATTTCCGGAGAATTTTGTTCCGGACCCCGGAATATCGAAAAACCGTGTATTATACATTTCGATTGGAGCCGTCGAGGTCGTCGGACCCGGTTTCTTTTCTCTCCGGTTTTTGAATCACGCGAACGAGGTCCTTTCAGAGTTAACCTATTCGATTCACCTCAAATAACGAGCATTAAACGAGCATTAATCCATTTTTCACGATTATCCGAGGTTCGACGAATCTTTGGTTTATTGCATCTGCCGCACCCCAAATGTCTTCCATTGCTACTCAAATTTTGCGTGGTCGCTTTTAGCGACCCGAGGAACTTTCTATGTGATTTCCGGAGAATTTTGTTCCGGGACCCTGGAATCTCGAAAAACCGTGTATTATACACTTCAATTTTAGCCGTTCGGGAGGTCGTACCGGACCCGGTTTCTTTTTCTCCCGGTTTTTGAATCACGGGCACGAGGTCATTTCAAGAGTTAACCTATTCGATTCACCTCAAATAACGAGCATTAAACGAGCATTAATCCATTTTTCACGATTATCCGAGGTTCGACGTATCGATGTCGCTTTATGGCATACCAGCACCCCCAAATGTCTTCCGTTGATACTCAAATTTTGCGTGGCGCTTTATCTGACCCGAGGAACTTTCTATGTGATTTCCGGAGAATTTTGTTCCGGGACCTAGAATCCCAAAAACCGTGTATTATACACTTCAATTTGAGCTGTTCGGAGGTCGTGCTCAACCCCGTTTCTTTTTCTCCCGGTTTTTAAAGCACGCGTCCGAGGTCATTTCAAGAGTTTACCAATTCGATTCAACCTCAAATAACGAGCATTTAACGAGCATTAATCCATTTTCCACGATTATCCGAGGTTCGAATTAATGCTTGTTTATGTCATACCGGCATCCCCAAATGTCTTCTATTGCTACTCAAATTTTGCGTGGCCGCTTTATCTGACCCGAGGAACTTTCTATGTGATTTCCGAGAATTTTGTTCCCGGGACCACGGAATCCCAAAACCGTGTATTATACACTTCAATTTGAGCCGTCGAGGTCGTCATCAACCCGGTTTCTTTTTCTCCCGGTGTTTAAATCACGCGAACGAGGTCCTTTCAGGAGTTAACCTATTCGATTCAAACTCAAATAACGAGCATTAAACGAGCATTAATCCATTTTTCACGATTATCCGAGGTTCGACGATCTTTGGTTTATGGCATACCCGCACCCCAAATGTCTTCCGTTGCTACTCAAATTTTGCGTGGCCGCTTTATCCGACCCGAGGAACTTTCTATGTGATTTCCGAGAATTTTGTTCCGGGACCCCGGAATCCCGAAAAACCGTGTATTATACACTTCAATTTGAGCCGTTTGGAAGGTCGATGACCGGTTTCTTTTTCTCCGGTTTTTCAATCACGCGTCCGAGGTCATTTCGTAAGTTTACCTATTCGATTGACCTCAAATAACGATCATTAATCCATTTTTCACGATTATCCGAGGTTCGACGATGCCGGTTTATGGCATACCCGCACCCCCAAATGTCTTCTCGTTGTTACTCAAATTTTGCGTGGCCGCTTTATCTCGATTCGGGAACTTTCTATGTGATTTCCGGAGAATTTTTTCTCGAGACCCTGGAATCCCGAAAAACTATGTATAATACACTTCAATTTGAGCTAGTTTGGAAGGTCGTCACGGACCTGGTTTCTTTTTCTCCCGGTTTTTCAATCACGCGTACGAGTTCATTTAAGGAGTTAACCTATTCGATTCAGCCTCAACTATCGTGCATTAAACGAGCATTAATCCATTTTTCACAATTATCCGACGTTCGACGAATGCTGGTTTTTGGCATACCGCATCCCCAAATGTCTTCCGTTGCTACTCAAATTTTGCGTGGCGCATTATCGACCGAGGAACTTTCTATGTGATTTCCGAGAATTTTGTTCCGGGACCTAGAATCAAAAACCGTGTATTATACACTTCAATTTGAGCCGTTAGGGAGGTCGATCTGAACCGGTTTCTTTTCTCCCAGTTTTAAAGCATGCGTTCGAGGTCATTTCAAGAGTATACCAATTCGATTCAGCGTCAAATACCGAGCATTTAACGAGCATTAATCCATTTTCCACGATTATTCGAGGTTCGACGTATCTTTGGTTTATGGCATACCGGCACCCCCAAATGTCTTCCGTTGATACTCAAATTTTGCGTGGCCGCTTTATCCACCCGAGGAACTTTCTATGTGATTTCGAGAATTTTGTTCGGGACCTGAATCCCGAAAAGCGTGTATTATACACTTCAATTTGAGCCGTTTGGAAGGTCGTGCGGACACGGGTTTTTTTCTCCCGGTTTTTCAATCACGCGTCCGAGGTCATTTCAGAAGTTTACCTATTCGATTCAGCCTCATATAACGAGCATTTAACGTGCATTAATCCATTTTTCACGATTATCCGAGGTTCGACGATCTTGGTTTATGGCATACCGGCACCCCAAATGTCTTCCGTTGATACTCAAATTTTGCGTGGCCGCTTTATCTGAGTCGAGGAACTTTCTATGTGATTTCCGGAGAATTTTGTTCCGGGACCGAATCTAAAAACCGTGTATTATACACTTTAATTTGAGCCGTTTGGAAGGTCGTATCGGACCGGTTTCTTTTTCTCCCGGTTTTTCAATCACGCGTCCGAGGTCATTTCAGAAGTTTACCTATTCGATTCAGCCTCAAATAACGAGCATTTAACGTGCATTAATCCATTTTTCACGATTATCCGAGGTTCGACGTATGCGGTTTATGGCATACCCGCACCCCCAAATGTCTTCTCGTTGCTACTCAAATTTTGCGTGGCGCTTTATCCGATCCGGGAACTTTCTATGTGAGTTCGAGAATTTTGTTCGGGACCCCGAATCCCGAAAACCGTGTATTATACACTTCAATTGAAGCTGTTCGGAGGTCGACGACCCGATTTCTTTTTCTCCCGGTTTTTGAATCACGCGAACGAGTTCCTTTCGAGTTCACCTATTCGATTGACCTCAAATAACGAGCATTAAACGAGCATTAATCCATTTTTCACGATTATCCGTTCGACGAATCTTTGGTTTATGGCATACCGCACACCCCGAATGTCTTCCGTTGCTACTCAAATTTTGCGTTGCCGCTTTAAGCGACGAGCAACTTTCTCTCGTGATTTAGAAAATTTTGTTCCGGGACCACCGAATCCCAAAAAACCGTATTATACACTTCAATTTGAGCTGTCGGAAGGTCGCACGACCGGTTTCTTTTTCTCCCGCCAATCACGGGCACGAGGTCATTTCAAGAGTTAACCTATTCGATTCGACCTCAAATAACGAGCATTAAACGAGCATTAATCCATTTTTCACGATTATCCGACGTTCGACGATGTTGGTTTATGGCATACCGGCACCCCCAAATGTCTTCCGTCGATACTCAAATTTTGCGTGGCCGCTTTATCTGACCCGAGGAACTTTCTATGTGATTTCGGAGAATTTTGTTCCGGAATCCCGAAAAACCGCGTATTATACACTTCAATTTGAGCCGTTTGGAAGGTCGTCACGGACCTGTTTCTTTTTCTCCCGGTTTTTCAATCACGCGTCCAGGGACATTTCAGGAGTTTACCTATTCGATTCAGCCTCAAATAACGAGCATTTAACGAGCATTAATCAATTTTTCATGATTATCCGAGGTTCGACGTATCTTTTTATTGCATAACTCGCACCCCAAATGTCTTCTGTTGCTACTCAAATTTTGCGTGGGCGCTATATCTGATCCGGGAACTTTCTATGTGATTTCGGAATTTTGTTTCGGGACCACGGAATCCCGAAAAACCGTGTATTATACACTTCAATTTGAGCCGTTCGGGAGGTCGTCAAACCCGGTTTCTTTTTCTCCCGGTTTTTCAACCACGCGTCCGAGGTCATTTCAAGAGTTTACCAATTCGATTCAGCCTCAAATAACGAGCATTTAACAAGCATTAATCCATTTTCCACGATTATCCGAGGTTCGACGAATGCTTGTTTATGGCATACCGGCATCCCCAAATGTCTTCTATTGCTACTCAAATTTTGCGTGGCCACTTTATCTCACCCGAGGAACTTTCTATGTGATTTCCGAGAATTTTGTTCCGGGACCCTGGAATCTCGAAAACCGTGTATTATACACTTCAATTTGAGCTAGTTAGGGAGGTCATACCGGACCTGGTTTCTTTTTCTCCCGGTTTTTAAATCACGCGAACGACATCATTTCGGAGTTAACCTATTCGATTCACCTCAAATAACGAGCATTAAACGAGCATTAATCCATTTTTCACGATTATCCGAGGTTCGACGTATCTTTGGTTTATGGCATACCGGCACCCCCAAATGTCTTATGTTGCTACTCAAATTTTTCGTGGCGCTTTATCCGACCCGAGGAACTTTTTTTGCGATTTCGGAGAATTTTGTTCCGGACCTCGAATCCCGAAAAACCGTGTATTATACACTTCAATTTGAGCCGTTCGGGAGGTCGTACCGGACCCGGTTTCTTTTTCTCCTGGTTTCTCAATCACGCGTCCGAGGTCATTTCAGGAGTTATCCTATTCGATTCAGCCTCAAATAACGAGCATTAAACGAGCATTAATCCATTTTTCACAATTATCCGACGTTCGACGAATGCTGGTTTTTGGCATACCGCATCCCCAAATGTCTTCCTTTACTACTCAAATTTTGCGTGGCCGCTTTATCTGACCCGAGGAACTTTCTATGTGATTTCTTGAGAATTTTGTTCCGGGACCCTGGAATCCCCAAAAACCGTGTATTATACACTTCAATTTGAGCCGTTAGGGAGGTCGTGCGAACCGGTTTCTTTTTCTCCCAGTTTTTAAAGCATGCGTTCGAGGTCATTTCAAGAGTTTACCAATTCGATTGACCTCAAATACCGAGCATTTAACGAGCATTAATCCATTTTCCACGATTATTCGAGGTTCGACGTATCTTTGGTTTATGGCATACCCGCACCCCAAATGTCTTCCGTTGCTACTCAAATTTTGCGTGGCCGCTTTATCCGACCCGAGGAACTTTCTATGTGATTTCCGAGAATTTTGTTCTAACCACGGAATCCCAAAAACCGTATTATACACTTCAATTTGAGCCGTCGGGAGGTCGTAAATCGACCTGGTTTCTTTTTCTCCCGGTTTTTAAATCACGCGAACGACATCATTTCAGAGTTAACCTATTCGATTCACCTCAAATAACGAGCATTAAACGAGCATTAATCCATTTTTCACGATTATCCGAGGTTCGACGATCTTTGGTTTATGGCATACCGGCACCCCCAAATGTCTTATGTTGCTACTAAAATTTTTCGTGGCGCTTTATCTGACCCGAGGAACGTTTTGCGATTTCCGGAGAATTTTGTTCCGGGACCCGAATCCCAAAAACCGTATTATACACTTCAATTTGAGCCGTTCGGGAGGTCGATCGGACCGGTTTCTTTTTCTCCTGGTTTTTCAATCACGCGTCCGAGGTCATTTCAGGAGTTAACCTATTCGATTGAGCCTCAAATAACGAGCATTAAACGAGCATTAATCCATTTTTCACGATTATCCGGGTTCGAAAGGTCAAGGTTTATGGCATACCGGCACCCCCAAATGTTTTCCGTTGCTACTCAAATTTTGCGTGGCCGCTTTATCCACCCGAGTAACTTTTTATAGGATTTCCGAGAATTTTGTTCCAGGACCTTGAATCCCGAAAAACCGTGTATTATACACTTCAATTTGAGCGTTCGGGAGGTCGTACCGGACCAGGTTTCTTTTTCTCCCGGTTTTTGAATCACGCGAACGAGGTCCTTTCAGGAGTTAACCTATTTGATTCAGCCTCAAATAACGAGCATTAAACGGTTATTAATCCATTTTTCACGATTATCGAGGTTCGACGAATTTTGGTTTATTGCATCCGCACCCCCAAATGTCTTCCATTGCTACTCAAATTTTGCGTGGTCGCTTTTAGCGACCCGAAGAACTTTCTATGTGATTTCCGGAGAATTTTGTTCCGACCGAATCTCAAAACCGTATATTATAACACTTCAAATTGAGCCGTTCGAGGTCGATCGGACCGGTTTTTTCTCCTCCAGTTTTTCAATGACGATCCGAGGTCATTTCACGAGTTAAACAATTCGATTCAGCCACAAATAACGAGCATTAAACGAGCATTAATCCATTTTTCACGATTATTCGAGGTCATTTCACGAGTTAACCTATTCGATTCACCTCAAATAACGAGCATTAAACGAGCATTAATCCATTTTTCACGATTATCCGAGGTTCGACGAAGGCTGGTTTATGGCATCCGCACCCCCCCAAATGTTTTCCGTCGCTACTCAAATTTTGCGTGGGCCGCTTTATCGACCCGACTAACTTTCTTTGCGAATTCCGGAGAATTTTGTTCCGGGACCCTGGAATCCCGAAACCGTGTATTATACACTTCAATTTGAGCCGTTCGAGGTCGTATCGGACCCGTTTCTTTTCTCCCGGTTTCTCAATCACGCGTCCGAGGTCATTTCGTGAGTTAACCTATTCGATTCACCTCAAATAACGAGCATTAAACGAGCATTAATCCATTTTTCACGATTATCCGAGGTTCGACGAAGGCTGGTTTATGGCATACCGGCACCCCAAATGTTTTCGTTGCTACTCAAATTTTGCGTGGCCGCTTTTATCTCGACCCAGAATTTTCTATAGGATTTCCGATAATTTTGTTCCGGACCCGAATCAAAACCGTGTATTATACACTTCAATTTGAGCCGTCGAGTTCGTCGACCTGGTTTCTTTTTCTCCCTTTAATAAATCACGCGAACGACATCATTTCGGAGTTAACCTATTTGATTCAAATTTCAAATAACGAGCATTAAACGAGCATTAATCCATTTTTCACGATTATCCAAGGTTCGACGTGTCGGTCTCATGGCATATCGGCACCCCAAATGTCTTATGTTGCTACTCAAATTTTGCGTGGGCCGCTTTATCCGCCAGGGAACTTTCTTTGCGATTTCCGGAGAATTTTGTTCCCGGACCACGAATCCCGGCAAACCGTATTATACACTTCAATTTGAGCCGTTTGGAAGGTCGCTCGACCGGTTTCTTTTTCTCCCGGTTTTTCAATCACGCGTCCGAGGTCATTTCAGAAGTTTACCTATTCGATTCAGCCTCAAATAACGAGCATTTAACGTGCATTAATCCATTTTTCACGATTATCCGAGGTTCGACGTATGCTTGGTTTATGGCATACCCGCCCCCAAATGTCTTCTCGTTGCTACTCAAATTTTGCGTGGCCGCTTTATCTCATCCGGGAACTTTCTATGTGAGTTCGGAGAATTTTGTTCCGCGACCACGGAATCCCGAAAAACCGTATTATACACTTCAATTGGAGCCGTCGGGAGGTCGTCTCGACCCGGTTTCTTTTTCTCCCGGTTTTGAATCACGCGAACGAGGTCCTTTCAGAGTTCACCTATTTGATTCACCTCAAATAACGAGCATTAAACGAGCATTAATCCATTTTTCACGATTATCCAAGTTCGACGAATCTTTGGTTTATGGCATACCCGCACCCCAAATGTCTTCCGTTGCTACTCAAATTTTGCGTTGCCGCTTTAAGCGACCGATCAACTTTCTCTGATTTCCGAAAAATTTTGTTCGGGACCCGAATCCCGAAAACCGTGTATTATACACTTCAATTTGAGCTAGTTCGGAAGGTCGTCATCGGACCGGTTTCTTTTTCTCCCAGTTTTTGAATCACGGAACGAGGTCCTTTCAGAGTTAACCTATTTGATTCAGCCTCAAATAACGAGCATTAAACGGCCATTAATCCATTTTTCACGATTATCCGACGTTCGACGAATTTTGGTTTATTGCATACCGGCACCCCCAAATGTTTTCCATTGCTACTCAAATTTTGCGTGGTCGCTTTTAGCGACCCGAAGAACTTTCTATGTGATTTCCGGAAAATTTTATTCCGGACCGAATCTGAAAAAACCGTATATTATAACACTTCAAATTGAGCCGTTGAGGTCGTATCGGACCGGTTTTTTTTCCCGTTTTTCAATGACGATCCGAGGTCATTTCACGAGTTAAACTATTGATTGACCTCAAATAACGAGCATTAAACGAGCATTAATCCATTTTCACGATTATCCGAGGTCATTTCGAGTTAACCTATTTGATTGACCTCAAATAACGAGCATTAAACGAGCATTAATCCATTTTTCACGATTATCCGAGGTTCGACGAAGGTCTGGTTTTATGGCATACCGGCACCCACAAATGTTTTCCGTTGCTACTCAAATTTTGCGTGGCGCTTTATCTCGACCAGTAACTTTCTTTGCGATTTTCGAAGAATTTTGTTCCGGGACCCTGGAATCCCGAAAACCGTGTATTATACACTTCAATTTGAGCCGTTAGGAGGTCGATTTTAGGACCGGCTTTTTCTCCCGGTTTCTCAATCACGCGTCCGAGGTCATTTCAGGAGTTAACCTATTCGATTCATCCTCAAATAACGAGCATTAAACGAGCATTAATCCATTTTTCACGATTATCCGAGGTTCGACGAAGGTCAAGTTTAAGGCATACCGCACCCCAAATGTTTTCCGTTGCTACTAAAATTTTGCGTGGCCGCTTTATCTCGACCCTTGTAACTTTCATAGGATTTCCGAGAATTTTGTTCCGGGACCCCCGAAACCAAAACCGTATTATACACTTCAATTTGAGCTGCTTCAAGAGGTCGTGCTGGACCTGGTTTCTTTTTCTCCTTTAATAAATCACGCGAACAAAATCATTTCGAGTTAACCTATTTGATTCAGCCTCAAATAACGAGCATTAAACGAGCATTAATCCATTTTTCACGATTATCCAAGATTCGACGTATGCTGGTTTATGGCATACCGGCACCCCAAATGTCTTATGTTGCTACTCAAATTTTGCGTGGCGCTTTATCCACCAGAGGAACTTTCTATGCGATTTCCGGAGAATTTTGTTCCGGGACCCGGAATCCCGAAAACCGTGTATTATACACTTCAATTTGAGCTGTCGAGGTCGTATGGGACCCGGTTTCTTTTTCTCCCGGTTTTTAAATCATGCGAACGACGTCATTTCCAGGAATTCACCTATTCGATTCAAATCAAATAACGAGCATTAATCCATTTTTCACGATTATCCGAGGTTCGACGCAATCTTTGGTTTATGGCATACCGGCACCACCAAATGTCTTCCGTTGCTACTCAAATTTTGCGTTGCCGCTTTAAGCGACTAGAGGAACTTTCTCTGTGATTTCCGAAAATTTTGTTCCGGACCCTGAATCCCAAAAACCGTGTATTATACACTTCAATTTGAGCCGTTCGGAGGTCGTGACGACTCGATTTCTTTTTTCCTGGTTTTGAATCACGGGCACGAGGTCATTTCAAGAGTTAACCTATTCGATCCAGCCTCAAATAACGAGCATTAAACGAGCATTAATCCATTTTTCACGATTATCCGAGGTTTGACGTATGCCGGTTTATGGCATACCGGCACCCCCAAATGTCTTCCGTTGATACTCAAATTTTGCGTGGCCGCTTTATCTGACCCGAGGAACTTTCTATGTGATTTCCCGAGAATTTTGTTCCGGGACCCTGGAATCCCGAAAAACCGTGTATTATACACTTCAATTTGAGCCGTTTGGAAGGTCATACGACTGGTTTCTTTTTCTCCCGGTTTTTCAATCACGCGTCCGGGACATTTTAGGAGTTTACCTATTCGATTCAACCTCAAATAACGAGCATTTAACGAGCATTAATCCATTTTTCACGATTATCCGAGGTTCGACGTATGCCGGTTTATTGCATAATTGCACCCCCAAATGTCTTCTGTTGCTACTCAAATTTTGCGTGGGCGCTATATCTGATCCGGGGAACTTTCTATGTGATTTCCGGAGAATTTTGTTTCGGACCCGGAATCCGGCGCCGTGTATTAAACACTTCAATTTGAGCTGCTCGGGAGGTCGCATCAACCCGGTTTCTTTTTCTCCCGGTTTTTCAAGCACGCGTCCGAGGTCATTTCAAGAGTTTACCAATTCGATTGACCTCAAATAACGAGCATTTAACGAGCATTAATCCATTTTCCACGATTATTCGAGGTTCGACGAATGCTTGTTTATGGCATACCGGCATCCCCAAATGTCTTCTATTTCTACTCAAATTTTGCGTGGCGCTTTATCCTAATGACCGAGGAACTTTCTATGTGATTTCCGAGAATTTTGTTCCTAGGACCCGAATCCGGCAAACCGTGTATTATACACTTCAATTTGAGCCGTTCGGGAGGTCGTACCGGACCTGGTTTCTTTTTCTCCCGGTTTTTAAATCACGCGAACGACATCATTTCAGAAGTTAACCTATTTGATTCAGCCTCAAATAACGAGCATTAAACGAGCATTAATCCATTTTTCACGATTATCCGGAGGTTCGACGAAGGTGTTTATGGCATACCGCACCCCAAATGTTTTCCGTTGCTACTCAAATTTTGCGTGGCGCTTTATCTGACCTGAGTAACTTTCTTTGCGATTTCGGAGAATTTTGTTCCCGGACCTGAATCAAAAAACCGCATGTATTATACACTTTATTTTGAGCCGTCGGAGGTCGCATCGACCGTTTCTTTTTCTCCCGATTTCTAAATCACGCGTCCGAGGTCATTTCAGAGTTAACCTATTCGATTCACCTCAAATAACGAGCATTAAACGAGCATTAATCCATTTTTCACGATTATCCGCGTCGGAACGAAGGTCGGTTTTATGGCATACCGGCACCCCTAAATGTTTTCCGTTGCTACTCAAATTTTGCGTGGCCGCTTTATCTCACCCGAGTAACTTTCTATAGGATTTCCGGAGAAATTAGTTCCGGACCTTGAATCTCCAAACCGTATTATACACTTCAATTTGAGCCGCTCGAGAGGTCGTCTTGGACCAGGTTTCTTTTTCTCCCGGTTTTTGAATCACGCGAACGAGGTCCTTTCAGGAGTTAACCTATTTGATTCAGCCTCAAATAACGAGCATTAAACGACCATTAATCCATTTTTCACGATTATCCGAGGTTCGACGAATGCCGGTTTATCGCATACCCCAAGCACCTACAAATGTCTCCCATTGCTACTCAAATTTTGCGTGGTCGCTTAGCGACAAGAACTTTCTATGTTATTTCCGAGAATTTTGTTCCGGGACCACGAATCTGAAAAACCGTATATTATAACACTTCAATTTGAGCCGTTCGGGAGGTCGTATCAACCGGTTTCTTTTTCTCCCGGTTTTTCAAGCACGCGCGTCAGGTCATTTCAAGAGTTTACCAATTCGATTCAACCTCAAATAACGAGCATTTAACGAGCATTAATCCATTTTCCACGATTATCCGAGGTTCGACGAATGCTTGTTTATGGCATACCGGCATCCCCAAATGTCTTCCGTTGCTACTCAAATTTTGCATGGCCGCTTTATCTGACCGAGGAACTTTCTATGTGATTTCCGGAGAATTTTGTTCCGGGACCACGAATCCAAAACCGTATTATACACTTCAATTTGAGCTGTTCGTAGGTCGTCTTAGGACCTGGTTTCTTTTCTCCGGTTTTTAAATCACGCGAACGACATCATTTCAGAGTTAACCTATTTGATTCAGCCTCAAATAACGAGCATTAAACGAGCATTAATCCATTTTTCACGATTATCCGGGTTCGAATTAAGGTCAAGGTTTATGGCATACCCTGCACCCCCAAATGTTTTCCGTTGCTACTCAAATTTTGCGTGGCGCTTTATCTCGACCCCAGTAACTTTCTTTGCGATTTCCGGAGAATTTTGTTCCGGGACCACGAATCCCGAAAACCGTGTATTATACACTTTATTTTGAGCCGTTCGGGAGGTCGTCACGACCGGTTTCTTTTTCTCCCGGTTTTTAAATCACGCGTCCGAGGTCATTTCAAGAGTTAACCTATTCGATTCAACCTCAAATAACGAGCATTAAACGAGCATTAATCCATTTTTCACGATTATCCGCGGTTCGATTTAAGGTCAAGGTTTATGGCATACCGCACCCCAAATGTTTTCCGTTGCTACTCAAATTTTGCGTACGCTTTATCTGCCCGAGTAACTTTCTATAAGATTTCCGGAGAAATTAGTTCCGGGACCTTGAATCAAAACCGTGTATTATACACTTCAATTTGAGCCGCTTCGAGAGGTCGATCGACCAGGTTTCTTTTTCTCCCGGTTTTGAATCACGCGAACGAGTCCTTTCAGAGTTAACCTATTTGATTCAGCCTCAAATAACGAGCATTAAACGGCCATTAATCCATTTTTCACGATTATCCAAGGTTCGATTTAATGTTTGTTTATCGTGATACCGACCCAAATGTCTCCCATTGCTACTCAAATTTTGCGTGGTCGCTTTTAGCGACCCGAAGAACTTTCTATGTTATTTCCAGAGAATTTTGTTCCGGGACCACGAATCCTCAAAACCGTATATTATAACACTTCAATTTGAGCCGTCGGGAGGTCGATCGGACCCGCTTTTTCTCCCAGCTTTTCAATGACGATCCGAGGTCATTTCAAGAGTTTACCAATTGATTCACCTCAAATAACGAGCATTTAACGAGCATTAATCCATTTTCCACGATTATCCGAGGTTCGACGAATGCTTGTTTATGGCATACCGGCATCCCCAAATGTCTTCTATTGCTACTCAAATTTTGCGTGGCGCTTTATCTCACCCGAGGAACTTTCTATGTGATTTCCGGAGAATTTTGTTCCGGGACTCCCGAATCCCGAAAAACCGTGTATTATACACTTCAATTTGAGCCGTTCGGGAGGTCGACGACCTGGTTTCTTTTTCTCCGGTTTTTAAATCACGCGAACGACATCATTTCAGAGTTAACCTATTTGATTCAGCCCCAAATAACGAGCATTAAACGAGCATTAATCCATTTTTCACGATTATCCGAGGTTCGACGGGTCAAGTTTATGGTATACCGGCACCCCCAAATGTTTTCCGTTGCTACTCAAATTTTGCGTGGCGCTTTATCGGACCCGAGTAACTTTTTTGCGATTTCCGAGAATTTTGTTCCGACCTCGGAATCGAAAAAACCGTATTATACACTTTATTTTGAGCCGTTCGGGAGGTCGTCATCGACCTTGTTTCTTTTCTCCCGGTTTCTAAATCACGCGTCCGAGGTCATTTCAGGAGTTAACCTATTCGATTCAGCCCCAAATAACGAGCATTAAACGAGCATTAATACATTTTTCACGATTATCCGAGGTTCGACGAAGAAGGTGGTTTATGGCATACCGCACCCCAAATGTTTTCTTTTGCTACTCAAATTTTGCGTGGCCGCTTTATCTCGACCCGAGTAACTTTCATAGGATTTCGAGAAATTTGTTCCGGGACCTTGAATCCCGAAAAACCGTGTATTATACACTTCAATTTGAGCCGTTCGAGAGGTCGACGACCAGGTTTCTTTTTCTCCCGGTTTTGAATCACGCGAACGAGGTCCTTTCAGAGTTAACCTATTTGATTCAAATTTCAAATAACGAGCATTAAACGGCCATTAATCCATTTTTCACGATTATCCGAGGTTCGACGAATCTTTGTTTATTGCATACCGACACCCAAATGTCCCATTGCTACTCAAATTTTGCGTGGTCGCTTTTAGCGACCCGAAGAACTTTCTATGTGATTTCCAGAGAATTTTGTTCCGCGACCCGAATCCTGAAAACCGTATATTATAACACTTCAATTTGAGCCGTTCGGGAGGTCGATCGGACTTTTTTTTCTCCAGGTTTTCAATGACGCATCCGAGGTCATTTCACGAGTTAAACTATTCGATTCAGCCTCAAATAACGAGCATTAAACGAGCATTATTCCATTTTTCACGATTATCCGAGGTCATTTCACGAGTTAACCTATTCGATTCAGCCTCAAATAACGAGCATTAAACGAGTATTAATCCATTTTTAACGATTATCCGAGGTTCGACATATGCTGCTTTATGGCATACCGGCATGCCTAAATGTCTTCCGTTGATACTCAAATTTTGCGTGGCCGCTTTATCTGACCTCAGGAACTTTCTAGGTGATTTCCGGAGAATTTTGTTCCGGAACTCTGGAATCCCGAAAAACCGTGTATTACACATCAATTTGAGCCGTTCGGGAGGTCGTACTGGACCCGGTTTCTTTTTCTCCCGGTTTTTCAATCACGCGTCCGAGGTCATTTCAGGAGTTTACCTATTCGATTCAGCCTCAAATAACGAGCATTTAACGAGCATTAATCCATTTCTCACGATTATCCGAGGTTCGACGTATGCCGGTTTATGGCATACCTGCACCCCCAAATGTCTTCTATTGCTACTCAAAGCGTGGCCGCTTTATCTGATCCAGGGAACTTTCTATGTGATTTTTGGAGAATTTTGTTCCGGGACCCTGGAATCCCGAAAAACCGTGTATTATACACTTCAATTTGAGCTGTTCGGGAGGTCGTGCAACCCGTTTTTTTTTATCCTTTTTTTTCAATCACGCGTCTGAGGTCATTTCAGGAGTTTACGAATTCGATTCAGCCTCAAATAACGAGCATTTAACGAGCATTAATCCATTTTCCACGATTATCCGAGGTTCGACGAATGATTGTTTATGGCATACCGCATCCCCAAATGTCTTCTATTGCTACTCAAATTTTATGTGGCGCTTTATCGACCCGAGGAACTTTCTATGTGATTTCCGGAGTATTTTGTTCCGGGACCCTAGAATCCCGAAAAACCGTGTATTATGCACTTCAATTTGAGCTGTTCAGGAGGTCGCATCGACCTGGTTTCTTTTTCTCCCGGTTTTAAATCACGCGAACGACATCATTTCAGAGTTAACCTATTTGATTCACCTCAAATAACGGCATTAAACGAGCATTAATCCATTTTTCACGATTATCCGAGGTTCGACGTATGTTGGTTTATGGCATACCGGCACCCCAAATGTCTTATGTTGCTACTCAAATTTTGCGTGGCCGCTTTATCTGACCCGAGGAGCTTTTGCGATTTCCGAGAATTTTGTTCCGGACCCTGAATCTGGCTTACCGTGTATTATACACTTCAATTTGAGCTGCTCGGGAGGTCGCATCGACCGGTTTCTTTTTCTCCCGGTTTTTCAATCACGCGTCCGAGGTCATTTCAGGAGTTAACCTATTCGATTCACCTCAAATAACGAGCATTAAACGAGCATTAATCCATTTTTCACGATTATCCGAGGTTCGACGATCTTTGGTTTATGCATACCGCACCCCAAATGTCTTCTGTTGCTACTCAAATTTTTGCGTGGCCGCTTTATCTGACCCGAGGAACTTTCTTTGCGATTTCCGGAGAATTTTGTTCCTCGGACCGAATCCCGAAAACCGTGTATTATACACTTCAATTTGAGCTGTTCGGGAGGTCGTACCGGACCCGGTTTCTTTTTCTCCCGGTTTCTAAATCACGCGTCCGAGGTCATTTCCAGAGTTAACCTATTCGATTCAGCCTCAAATAACGAGCATTAAACGAGCATTAATCCATTTTTTCACGATTATCCGAGGTTCGATTTAAGGTGGTTTATGGCATACCGCACCCCAAATGTCTTATGTTGCTACTCTAATTTTGCGTGGCGCTTTATCCGATCCAGGAACTTTCTATGTGATTTTCGAGAATTTTGTTCCGGACCACGAATCCCGAAAAACCGTGTATTATACACTTCAATTTGAGCCGTCGGGAGGTCGCATCAACCCGGTTTCTTTTTCTCCCGGTTTTTCAATCACGCGCGTCCGAGGTCATTTCAGAGTTTACGACTCGATTGACCAAATAACGATCATTAAACGAGCATTAATCCATTTTTCACGATTATCCGAGGTTCGACGATATCTTGGTTTATGGCATACCACCCCCAAATGTCTTATGTTGCTACTCAAATTTTGCGTGGCGCTTTATCTCGACCCGAGAACTTTCTTTGCGATTTCCGGAGAATTTTGTTCGGGACCGAATCCGGCAAACCGTATTATACACTTCAATTTGAGCTGCTCGAGGTCGTGACGACCCGCTTCTTTTTCTCGGTTTCTCAATCACGCGTCCGAGGTCATTTCAGAGTTAACCTATTCGATTCAACCTCAAATAACGAAAACGAAAGCATTAATCCATTTTTCACGATTATCCGAGGTCATTTCACGAAGTTAACCTATTCGATTAAATAGAGCATTAAACGAGCATTAATCCATTTTTAACGATTATCCGAGGTTCGACGTGATCTTTGCTTTATGGCATACCGGCATGCCTAAATGTCTTCCGTTGATACTCAAATTTTGCGTGGCCGCTTTATCCGACCTCGGGAACTTTCTAGGTGATTTCCGAGAATTTTGTTCTAACCCTGAATCCCGAAAACCTTGTATTATACACTTCAATTTGAGCCGTTCGGGATGTCGTCAGACCCGGTTTCTTTTTCTCCTGGTTTTTCAACCACGCGTCCGAGGTCATTTCGGAGTTTACCTATTCGATTCACCAAATAACGAGCTTTTAACGAGCATTAATCCATTTTTCACGATTATCCGGGTTCGACGTATGCCGGTTTATGGCATACCTGCTCCCCAAATGTCTTCTCGTTGCTACTCAAATTTTGCGTGGGTCGCTTTATCGATCCAGGAACTTTCTATGTGATTTTCGAGAATTTTGTTCCGGACCGAATCCCAAAAACCGTGTATTATACACTTCAATTTGAGCCGCTCGGGAGGTCGATCGACCGGTTTCTTTTTCTCCCGTTTCTTAATCACGCGTCCGAGGTCATTTCAGAGTTAACCTATTGATTCAGACCTCAAATAACGAGCATTAAACGAGCATTAATCCATTTTTCACGATTATCCGAGGTTTGAAGTATGTTTATGTTTATGGCATACCGGCACCCTAAATGTCTTATATTGCTACTCAAATTTTGCGTGGCGCTTTATCCGACTCCGAAACTTTCTTTGCGATTTCCGAGAATTTTGTTCCGGGACCCCCGAATCCCGAAAACCGTATTATACACTTCAATTTGAGCCGTTAAGAGAGGTCGTGCACGGACCCGGTTTCTTTTTCTCCGGTTTCTCAATCACGCCGTCCGAGGTCATTTCAGAGTTAACCTATTCGATTCAGCCTCAAATAACGAGCATTAAACGAGCATTAATCAATTTTTCACGATTATCCGAGGTTCGACGTATCTTGGTTTATGGCATACCGGCACCCCAAACGCCTTATGTTGCTACTCAAATTTTGCGTGGCCGCTTTATCGACCGAGTAACTTTCTTTGCGATTTCGAGAATTTTGTTCCGGGACCGAATCCCAAAACCGTGTATTATACACTTCAATTTGAGCCGCTCGGGAGGTCGTCTCGACCCGCTTTTTTTTCTCCCGGTTTTTCATTCACGCGTCCGAGGTCATTTCAGAGTTTACCTATTCGATTCAAATTCAAATAACGAGCATTTAACGAGCATTAATCCATTTTTCACGATTATCCGAGGTTCGACGTATGCCGTAGTTTATGGCATACCCGCACCCCAAATGTCTTCTGTTGCTACTCTAATTTTGCGTGGCCGCTTTATCTGATCCAGGGAACTTTCTATGTGATTTCCGGAGAATTTTGTTCCGGACCCCCGAATCCCGAAAAACCGTGTATTATACACTTCAATTTGAGCCGTTCGAGGTCGCATCAACCCGGTTTCTTTTTCTCCCGGTTTTTCAATCACGCGTGAGGTCATTTCAGGAGTTTACGTGTTCGATTCACCTCAAATAACGAGCATTTAACGAGCATTAATCCATTTTTCACGATTATCCGAGGTTCGACGATGCTTATGGTTTATGGCATACCGCTCCCCAAATGTCTTTTGTTGCTACTCAAATTTTGCGTGGCGCTTTATCTCGATCCAGGAACTTTCTATGTGATTTTCGGAGAATTTTGTTCGGGACCCGGAATCCCAAAACCGTATTATACACTTCAATTTGAGCCGTTCGGAGGTCGCATCAACCCGGTTTCTTTTTCTCCCGGTTTTTCAATCACGCGTCCGAGGTCATTTCGGAGTTTACTTAATTCGATTGACCTCAAATAACGAGCATTTAACGAAAGCATTAATCCATTTTTCACGATTATCCGAGGTTCGACGTATCTTTGGTTTATGGCATACCGGCACCCCCAAATGTCTTATGTTGCTACTCAAATTTTGCGTGGGTCGCTTTATCTGACCCGAGGAACTTTCTTTGCGATTTCGAGAATTTTGTTCCGGGACCGAATCCCAAAAACCGTATATTATACATTCTAATTTGAGCCGTTCGAGGTCGATGGGACCCGGTTTCTTTTCTCCGGTTTCTCAATCACGCGTCCGAGGTCATTTTAGGAGTGAACCTATTCGATTCGACCTCAAATAACGAGCATTAAACGAGCATTAATCCATTTTTCACGATTATCCGAGGTTCGACGTATCTTGTTTATGGCATACCGGCACCCAAATGTCTTATGTTGCTACTCAAATTTTGCGTGGGCGCTTTATCGACCCGAGGAACTTTCTTTGCGATTTCCGAGAATTTTGTTCCGGGACCCGGAATCCAAAAACCGTATTATACACTTCAATTTGAGCCGTCGAGGTCGAATCGACCGGTTTCTTTTTCTCCCCTTTCTCAATCACGCGTCCGAGGTCATTTCAGAGTTAACCTATTCGATTGACCTCAAATAACGACTATTAAACGAGCATTAATCCATTTTTCACGATTATCCGAGGTTCGAAGAAGGTCGGTTTATGGCATACCGGCACCCCCAAATGTTTTCCGTTGCTACTCAAAATTTGCATGGCGCTTTATCTGACCGAGTAACTTTCTATAGGATTTCCAGGAGAATTTTGTTCCGGGACCTTGGAATCCCAAAACCGTGTATTATACACTTCAATTTGAGCCGTTCGGGAGGTCGTCTGGACCAGGTTTGTTTTTCTCCGGTTTTGAATCACGCGAACGAGGTCGTTTCAGAGTTAACCTATTTGATTCACTCAAATAACGAGCATTAAACGCCATTAATCCATTTTTCACGATTATCCGACGCGTTCGACGCAATCTTCGGTTTATTGCATACCGGCACCCCCAAATGTCTTCCGTTGCTACTCAAATTTTGCGTGGTCGCTTTTAGCGACCAAGAACTTTCTATGTGATTTTCGAGAATTTTGTTCCAGACCACGGAATCTTCAAAAACCGTATATTATAACACTTCAATTTGAGCTAGTCGGGAGGTCGATATCGGACCCATTTTTTCTCCCGTTTTTCAATGACGCATCCGAGGTCATTTCACGAGTTAAACTATTCGATTCAGCCTCAAATAACGAGCATTAAACGAGCATTAATCCATTTTTCACGATTATCCGAGGTCATTTCACGAGTTAACCTATTCGATTCAGCCTCAAATAACGAGCATTAAACGAGCATTAATCCATTTTTAACGATTATCCGAGGAGTTTCGACGATCTTTAGCGCTTATGGCATATCGGCATGCCTAAATGTCTTCCGTTAATACTCAAATTTTGCGTGGCGCTTTATCTCGACCTCGGGAACTTTCTAGGCGATTTCCGGAGAATTTTGTTCAAACTCGAATCCCGAAAACCGTAGTATTACACTTCAATTTGAGCTGCTTCGGGAGGTCAGCATCGACCGGTTTTTTTTCTCCCGGTTTCTCAATCACGCGTCCGAGGTCATTTCCAGAGTTAACCTATTCGATTCAGCCTCAAATAACGAGCATTAAACGAGCATTAATCCATTTTTCACGATTATCCGAGGTCATTTCACGAGTTAACCTATTCGATTGAATTCAAATAATGAGCATTAAACGAGCATTAATCCATTTTTAACGATTATCCGAGGTTCGACGATATCTTTATGGCATACCGGCATGCCTAAATGTCTTCCGTTGATACTCAAATTTTGCGTGGCCGCTTTATCGACCTCGGGAACTTTCTAGGTGATTTCCGAGAATTTTGTTCCTAACCACAAATCTGAAAAACCGTGTATTATACACTTCAATTTGAGCCGTTCGGGAGGTCGTCGACCCGGTTTCTTTTCTCCCGGTTTTTCAATTACGCGTCCGAGGTCATTTCGGGAGTTTAGCTATTCGATTGGCCTCAAATAACGAGCATTAAACGAGCATTAAT